>NC_088408.1:9282604-9337604 GCF_034236695.1 Oncorhynchus nerka | reverse complement strand
AATACGACGCTCTGCATGGTACTGACATCCTACCAGGGTTTAATACGACGCTCTGCACGGTACTGACATCCTACCAGGGTTTAATACGATGCTCTGCACGGTACTGACATCCTACCAGGGTTTAATGCGACACTCTGCACGGTACTGACATCCTACCAGGGTTTAATATGACACTCTGCACGGTACTGACATCCTACCGGGTTTAATATGACACTCTGCACGGTACTGACATCCTACCAGGGTTTAATACGACACTGCACGGTACTGACATCCTACCAGGGTTTAATACGACACTCTGCACGGTACTGACATCCTACCAGGGTTTAATACGACACTCTGCACGGTACTGACATCCTACCAGGGTTTAATATGACACTCTGCACGGTTTCTACCTTTTTTTGTAGAGACCCTAAAGGCCTTGGTCCTAGTTAACCCTTTGTATCCATGTGTCCTCCTCTCTCCTCCATCAGATCCAGAGGATGGTGATCTCTGGGGGGAACTTTAAACCAGACACCCTGAAGCCTAAAGAGGTGGTCAGTCTACTGCTGGACGACGAGGAGCTGGAGAAGAGACGTGAGGGGACTTGTGATTGGTTCCTGTTGTTCCTGTGTGAGAAAGCCCTTTTACTGATTTGTCTGCTACCTCTGTATTGTGTCCCGCAGTGCGCGTTCGTCAGGAAGAGAAGACACAACAGGAGGAGTGCAGCAAGGTGAAGGACCGCAGGAGAAAGAGAGAGAAATACGCTGACAAGGTACAACCTTATGTCACGCCTTTTTAAACAATACTTTTAGGTTTCAGACCCCCTTTCCCCGTTTCCACGCTTTGTGATGTTACAGCCTTATTCTAAAATCGATTAAATATTTTTTCCCCCTAATTAATCTACACACTATCCAGTAATGACAAAGCAAAGACAGTTGTAAAAATGTATTTTTTTTTCTTTTTCGTTTGCTAATTTATACAAATAAAAAATGAAAACCGATGAAAAACATTCCCACAGCATGATGCTGCTGCCACCACCATGCTTCACCGTACTCCAAGAGGGCTGTCATGTGCCTTTTACTGAGGAGTGGCTTCCGTCTGGCCACTCTACCATAAAGGCCTGATTGGTGGAGTGCTGCAGAGATGGTTGTAGTTCTGTAAGATTCTCCCATCTCCACAGAGGAACTCTGGAGCTCTGTCAGAGTGACCATCGGGTTCTTGGTCACCTACCTGACAAAGGCTCTTCTCCCCCGATTGCTCAGTTTGGCCGGTCGGCCAGCTCTAGGAAGAGTCTTGGTGGTTCCAAACTTCTTCCATTCAAGAATGATAGAGGCCACTGTGTTCTTGGGGAACTTCAATGCTGCAGAAATGTGTTGCTACCCTTCCCCAGATCTGTGCATCGAAACAATCCTGTCTCGGACTTCTACGGACAATTCCTTCGACCTCATGGCTTGGTTTTTGCTCTGACATGCACTGTCAACTGTGGGACCTTATATAGACAGGTGTGTGCCTTTCCACATCATGTCCAATCAATTGAATTTACTACAAGTGGACTCCAATCAAGTTGTAGAAACATCTCAAGGATGATCAATAGAAACAGGATGCACCTGAGCTCAATTTTGAGTCTCATAGCAAAGGGTCTGAATACTTATGTAAATAAGGTATTTCTGTTTTTTTATTTTTTTTATCTGTTTTTGCTTTGTCATTATGGGGTACTGTGATGTCATTATGGGGTATTGTGATGTCACTATGGGGTATTGTGATGTCACTATGGGGTATTGTGATGTCACTATGGGGTATTGTGTGTAGATTGAGGATTCTTTATTTAATCCATTTTATTATAAGGCTGTAACATACCTAAATGTGGAAGAAGTCAAGAGTCTGAATACTTTCCACTGTGTATGACATATTATTGTTCTCCACACCACCTCAAACATTTTAAGCCATCGTTGGCCTTCATATATGGAGATAAGGCCATGTGCATCCTGACCACTATGGCCCTGTGCAGCTGGTTGGCGGCCATATTGGAAATGGCCGCTGGGGACATCGGCAATGACACTTAGCTAAAAAAAAAAAACACTTCCTTCCTAGCTGTGTGAAATGTTCTGCCTCACAAATGTCAATGACACAAATCTGGAGAAGAAAAAATATATATAATGTCTATTTATTAGTTAGAGAGGAACATTGTGGCTTTTAATCCCACTACTCACGTCAAAGAGCATTATAGCATGGTGCCTCCCTTACAAAGGGAAGAGCAGGAAGCCACTGAAGGTGCTGTGGTTATCCCCGCTGTCAGAGATCCATGTATCTTTAAGGAGATGAGCAGGAAGCCACTGAAGGTGCTGTGGTTATCCCCGCTGTCAGAGATCCATGTATCTTTAAGGAGATGAGCAGGAAGCCACTGAAGGTGCTGTGGTTATCCCCGCTGTCAGAGATCCATGTATCTTTAAGGAGATGAGCAGGAAGCCACTGAAGGTGCTGTGGTTATCCCCGCTGTCAGAGATCCATGTATCTTTAAGGAGATGCGTGAATCTGAAGGAGTACACTTCCTGCAGAGAAAGATTCAGCACCGTCTCTCATATACATTGTTATTATTGCTGCACTCTAGCCGGGGGGCATATACACCAGTTTATTAGGTACACTCATCTAGTACCGGACTGGACCCCCCCCCCTTGCTTCCACAATAGCCTGAATTATTCAGAACATGGAAACGATGCTCAATTAGTATCAAGGGACCTAACGTGTGCCAGGAAAACCCCCACACACTACCACCACCAAGCCCGTACCATTGACACCAGGGCAGGATGGGGCCATGGACTGATGCTGCTTACCCCAAATCCTGACTCTGTCATCTGCATGACGCAACGGGAACTGGGATTCATCAGACCAGGCAATGTTTTTTTCCCCATTCCTCAGTTGTCCAGTGTTGGAGATGGCGTTGCCCACTGGAGCCTCTTCTTCTTGTGTTTAGCTGATAGGAGTAGAACCCGGTGTGGTCGTCTGCTGCAATAACCCTGACAAGGACCGACGAGTTGTGTGTTCTGAGATGCCGTTATGTACACTACTGTTGTACCGTTCTGTTATTTGTCTGTTTGTGTCCCACCTGTTAGCTTCCACGATTCTTGCCATTCTCCTTGGACCTCTCTCATCAACGAGCAGTTTTCACCCACAGGACTTCGCCTGACTGGATGTTTGTTTGTTTGGCGCACCGTTCTCAGTAAACTCTAGACCCTGTCATGCGTGAAAAGGGAAAAGCCCAGGAGGCCGTCCGGTTATGAGGTATAGGAACCGGTGCGCCTGGCACGAACGGTCATACCACGCTCAGTCACGTAGGTCACTCGTTTGGTCCATTCGAACGTTCAGTCCAACAGTAACTGAATGCCTTGATGCCTGTTTTCCTGCTTTATATATCAAGCCACGGCCATGTGTGACTCTTGTCTGTAGGAGCTATCCATTTTCATGAACGGTGTACCTAATATAGTGTATATTATATGGTGTTAGTGTGGTCAGGACCTGTAGTTGTGCTGTAGGCCTTGCCGATGTTGCTGAGGACTGTAGTCAAGACCACTGTAGTTTCCTACACATCCGCAATCAGTCAAACCAGCAGAAAAGGCCACCATTGCCCTGGCTGTGAACACAACAGAAAAGGCCACCATTGCCCTGGCTGTGAACACAACAGAAAAGGCCACCATTGGCCTGGCTGTGAACCATTGCCCTGGCTGTGAACACAACAGACAAAAAATGTGTGCTTTCTGATGAGTGGAAAGTCAGCATTATGATTTACGCTAGCATTAATCATGTTACACAATCAAAGATTACAATCCCACATATTTTTCCTGTCTAGAATAGTAATAACCTTTCAGTTGGTTTACTTGTATTCTCTCTCTGCAGCTCCTCCACCTCCCTCTCTCTAAAACAAAAAGAAAAGGAGAAAAACAAATACCAAAAGTTACTGTCAGTTCACTAAAATGTTACCCAGCTTAAACTTTAACTCTTTTATTACCTGCATTTCTGTCTCTTCAGCTCCTCCGTCTCACCAGCACCTGGCCTCAAACTGTTTACAGGCACAGATCAAATCAAATGTATTTATATAGCCCTTCGTACATCAGCTGATATCTCAAAGTGTTGTACAGAAACCCAGCCTAAAACCCCAAACAGCAAGCAATGCAGGTGTAGAAGCACGGTGGCTAGGAAAAACTCCCTAGAAAGGCCAAAACCTAGGAAGAAACCTAGAGAGGAACCAGGCTATGAGGGGTTGCCAGTCCTCTTCTGGCTGTGCCAGGTGGAGATTATAACAGAACATGGCCAAGATGTTCAAATGTTCATAAATGACCAGCATGGTCAAATAATAGGTCTGGGACAGGTAGTACGTCCGGTGAACAGGTCAGGATTCCATAGCCGCAGGCAGAACAGTTGAAACTGGAGCAGCAGCACGGTCTGGTGGACTGGGGACAGCAAGGAGTCATCATGCCAGGTAGTCCTGGGGCATGGTCCTAGGGCTCAGGTCCTCCTCCGAGAGAAAGAGAGAATTGGAGAGAGCATACTTAAATTCACACAGGACACCGGATAAGACAGGAGAAGTACTCCAGATATGACAAACTGACCCTAGCCCCGCGACACGACCCTAGCCCCGCGACACAAACTACTGCAGCATAAATACTAGAGGCTGAGATAGGTGGAGTCAGGAGACACTGTGGCCCCATCCGATGATACCCCCGGAGAGGGCCAAACAGGAAGGATATAACCCCACCCTCTTTGCCAAAGCACAGCCCCCACACCACTAGAGGGATATCTTCAACCACCAACTTACCATCCTGAGACAAGGCCGAGTATAGCCCACAAAGATCTCCGCCACGGCACAACCCAAGGGGGGGCGCCAACCCAGACAGGAAGATCACGTCAGTGACTCAACCCACTCAAGTGACGCACCCCTCCTAGGGACGGCATGAAAGAGTACCAGTAAGCCAGTGACTCAGCCCCTGTAATAGGGTTAGAGGCAGAGAATCCCAGTGGAAAGAGGGGAACCGGCCAGGCAGAGACAGCAAGGGCGGTTCGTTGCTCCAGAGCCTTTCCGTTCACCTTCCCACTCCTGGGCCAGACTACACTCAATCATATGACCCACTGAAGAGATGAGTCTTCAGTAAAGACTTAAAGGTTGAGACCGAGTCTGCGTCTCTCACATGGGTAGGCAGACCATTCCATAAAAATGTAGCTCTATAGGAGAAAGCCCTGCCTCCAGCTGTTTGCTTAGAAATTCTAGGGACAATTAGGAGGCCTGCGTCTTGTGACCGTAGCGTACGTGTAGATATGCACGGCAAGACCAAATCATTGCTCAGATACATGAGCAAAGTTAAAACCGTAACTTGTCGCTTGTCTTCTTGTTTATTACCTGTGTTCCCACACTCACTGACCGCCACTCTTTCCTCCAACACTAACATCTCAGTATCTCACTATCTGCTCACCTGCCAGGTCCTCAGTGTCCTTCAGTCTGACCTCCATGTTCCTCAGCCTTGGAGCTTTGTCAGCTCCACTCTCTGTTCCACCACTATGTCTCTGAGCTCCTTCAGCCCAGTCAAGATGTCTGGGCTGGTGGTGGTCTGGCAAGTCTTCTGTTTGTGGGTCGTCTCTGTAGCTTCAGTACCTTGGCTCTCGATCAAACTCTCTCTGAGTCAGCCAATGTGAGAGAATTTGACATATTTAACAAAGCTAAGGTCTGTGGTAAAGCTGACCACCTAGCGTGCCATTGTAATCTGATGCTGAAAACGTCTGTGGGAAAATGGAGCCTGTTATGTAGGTGAAGGTCTTCATCTTCATTAAATCTGTTGAGATTTTTGTTTCCACGGTTGTCACTGAAACACAGCCAAGTGCTTTATTAAAAGGTGTTTTGACTTTTGATCTATTTGTCTTTTACGACCCAAGTCCATTCAGATCTGAGAGGAGTTCATATCTTTCATATAACACCATCCCTATAACCCCCCCTCTCTCTCCCCCCCTCTCTCTCTCCCCCCTCTCACTCTCCCCGCTCGCTCTCTCTCCCCCCTCTCGCTCGCTCTCTCTCCCCCTCTCGCTCGCTCTCTCTCCCCTCTCGCTCGCTCTCTCTCCCGCTCGCTCTCTCCCCTCTCGCTCGCTCTCTCTCCCCCTCTCGCTCGCTCTCTCTCCCCCTCTCGCTCGCTCTCTCTCCCCCTCTCGCTCGCTCTCTCTCCCCCCTCTCTCTCTCCCCCTCTCTCGCTCTCTCCTCCCCCTCTCGCTCCCCCCCTCTCGCTCTCCCCCCTCCCCGCTCGCTCTCTCTCTCCCCTCTCGCTCGCTCTCTCCCCCTCTCGCTCTCTCTCCCTCTCGCTCGCTCTCTCTCCCCCTCTCGCTCGCGCTCGGCTCTCTCTCCCCCTCTCGCTCGCTCTCTCTCCCTCTCGCTCGCTCTCTCTCCCCCTCGCTCTCTCTCTCTCCCTCTCGCTCGCTCTCTCTCCCCCTCGCTCTCTCTCCCTCTCGCTCGCTCTCTCTCCCCCTCTCGCTCGCTCTCTCTCCCCCTTTCGCTCGCTCTCTCTCCCCCTTTCGCTCGCTCTCTCTCCCCCTCTCGCTCTCTCTCTCCCTCTCGCTGTCTCACCCCACCTCTCGCTCTCTGTCTCTTTCTCCCTGTCTCCATACAGAGAAAGAAGGATGACGAGGACCCTAAGGATCCTAAGAGGAGGAAAGACGTGAACCTGGTCATCCCTTACAACCTGTCTGCAGACAACTCTAACCTCTCAGCCGACGGAGATGATTCATTCATCAGTGTAGACATGGACGACTCTGCCATGCCTAGTCCCTTCAGTGAGGTGAGAGAGGGAGGGAGTTTTTACCTGAGTGTCTGCAACCTCTGAACTTACTGACTTACTCTTCAACCTTCTATTGGTCTTTCTCTGGGTTGTTCTTCCCTCTATCTTTTGTCTCCATTGTGGACACTGCTATTCCCTTTCACCTCATACTTGTATCCCTTCTTCTCTCTCCACCTCCTTCGTGCCCCATTCTTGGCATTCCTGGCCCCTCACCTGGCCCCTTCTTCCTCCTCCTGTTCTTCCTCCTCTTCCTCACCCTAACCCCCAGGTGTGTGCATCTCTCCTGTCTCTCCCTGGTCAGATCTCTCTGAGTAGTGAGCTCCAGCCCAGCTCCCTACCTCCAGACCAGGACCCAGATCAGGACCCAGATCCAGACCAGGATGAGAGCAGTAGTGACATGCTAGTCATCGTAGACGACCCTGTGTCTTCAGCACCACAGTCCAGGGCCACCAACTCGCCTGTCAGCGTGTCCGGATCTATGTCGGACAACATGAACGGTAAGACAATGATAGTTAATCAATCGTCAGGCAATCAATTAAAGAATCAGTCCGTCAGTCAGTTTAGGCAATCAATGAACACAGGACTGATTGATCAGTCAATCCATCCATCAATACATTTGTCAATCAATGAACATCTGAGTGATTGTAGTACTTGAAGCTATCCTGTACGACGTGGGTGGTCCAACGTGGGCGGTCCGTGTTTTGTGATTGGGTGATATGTGTTCAACTCGAAGACAAAAGGTTCTTCAAAGGTCAAGTAATGAATCATGCATTATCATCTATCCTGGCACCTGGTGAGTAGCTTTTGAGCTCGCACAGTAGTAGCATCAAAATCTCGGACAGGTTTGACACACCGTTGAGGTCACACGACATAGTGGTGACGAGGTCACACGACACGACATAGTGGTGACGAGGTCACACGACACGACATAGTGGTGACGAGGTCAACGGCACGACATAGTGGTGACGAGGTCAACGGCACGACATAGTGGTGACGAGGTCAACGGCACGACATAGTGGTGACGAGGTCAACGGCACGACATAGTGGTGACGAGGTCAACGGCACGTCATAGTGGTGACGAGGCCAACGGCACGACATAGTGGTGACGAGGCCAACGGCACGACATAGTGTTGACGAGGCCAACGGCACGACATAGTGTTGACGAGGTCAACGGCACGACATAGTGGTGACGAGGTCAACGGCACGACATAGTGGTGACGAGGTCAACGGCACGTCATAGTGGTGACGAGGCCAACGGCACGACATAGTGGTGACGAGGCCAACGGCACGACATAGTGTTGACGAGGCCAACGGCACGACATAGTGGTGACGAGGCCAACGGCACGACATAGTGTTGACGAGGCCAACGGCACGACATAGTGGTGACGAGGTCAACGGCACGACATAGTGGTGACGAGGTCAACGGCACGACATAGTGGTGACGAGGCCAACGGCACGACATAGTGGTGACGAGGCCAACGGCACGACATAGTGGTGACGAGGCCAACGGCACGACATAGTGGTGACGAGGTCAACGGCACGACATAGTGGTGACGAGGTCAACGGCACGACATAGTGGTGACGAGGTCAACGGCACGACATAGTGGTGACGAGGCCAACGGCACGACATAGTGTTGACGAGGTCAACGGCACGACATAGTGGTGACGAGGCCAACGGCACGACATAGTGGTGACGAGGCCAACGGCACGACATAGTGGTGACGAGGCCAACGGCACGACATAGTGGTGACGAGGCCAACGGCACGACATAGTGGTGACGAGGTCAACGACACGACATAGTGGTGACGAGGTCAACGACACGACATAGTGGTGACGAGGTCAGTCGGGAGAGGTAGGCCCTAATCAGTGTGACTGGCTAGCTGAAGGTGATGATCTCCTCTTTATTTAGATCACAGTAGTATTATCTCTGAGTGAGTCTGTTTCCCTATATGTATGCAATACCTGATTATTTGAGCCTGTGCCATTTTGAATTTGCTGAACGCTATCAATAATAACTCAGAAATGTGATTTACGGTGCTCACAGTTTGCTGTTAGGTACATTATGGCCCTAGGTCTATGTTCCTCTTAGCTTGTGTTTGCTGTTAGGTACATTATGGCCCTAGGTCTATGTTCCTCTTGTGTTTGCTGTTAGGTACATTATGGCCCTAGGTCTATGTTCCTCTTGTGTTTGCTGTTAGGTACATTATGGCCCTAGGTCTGTGTTCCTCTTAGCTTGTGTTTGCTGTTAGGTACATTATGGCCCTAGGTCTATGTTCCTCTTGTGTTTGCTGTTAGGTACATTATGGCCCTAGGTCTATGTTCCTCTTAGCTTGTGTTTGCTGTTAGGTACATTATGGCCCTAGGTCTATGTTCCTCTTGTGTTTGCTGTTAGGTACATTATGGCCCTAGGTCTATGTTCCTCTTAGCTTGTGTTTGCTGTTAGGTACATTATGGCCCTAGGTCTATGTTCCTCTTAGCTTGTGTTTGCTGTTAGGTACATTATGGCCCTAGGTCTATGTTCCTCTTGTGTTTGCTGTTAGGTACATTATGGCCCTAGGTCTATGTTCCTCTTGTGTTTGCTGTTAGGTACATTATGGCCCTAGGTCTGTGTTCCTCTTAGCTTGTGTTTGCTGTTAGGTACATTATGGCCCTAGGTCTATGTTCCTCTTGTGTTTGCTGTTAGGTACATTATGGCCCTAGGTCTATGTTCCTCTTAGCTTGTGTTTGCTGTTAGGTACATTATGGCCCTAGGTCTATGTTCCTCTTGTGTTTGCTGTTAGGTACATTATGGCCCTAGGTCTATGTGCCTCTTGTGTTTGCTGTTAGGTACATTATGGCCCTAGGTCTATGTTCCTCTTGTGTTTGCTGTTAGGTACATTATGGCCCTAGGTATGTGTTCCTCTTAGCTTGTGTTTGCTGTTAGGTACATTATGGCCCTAGGTCTATGTTCCTCTTGTGTTTTCTGTTAGGTACATTATGGCCCTAGGTCTGTGTTCCTCTTAGCTTGTGTTTGCTGTTAGGTACATTATGGCCCTAGGTCTATGTTCCTCTTGTGTTTGCTGTTAGGTACATTATGGCCCTAGGTCTATGTTCCTCTTGTGTTTGCTGTTAGGTACATTATGGCCCTAGGTCTGTGTTCCTCTTAGCTTGTGTTTGCTGTTAGGTACATTATGGCCCTAGGTCTATGTTCCTCTTGTGTTTGCTGTTAGGTACATTATGGCCCTAGGTATGTGTTCCTCTTAGCTTGTGTTTGCTGTTAGGTACATTATGGCCCTAGGTATGTGTTCCTCTTAGCTTGTGTTTGCTGTTAGGTACATTATGGCCCTAGGTCTATGTGCCTCTTGTGTTTGCTGTTAGGTACATTATCGCCCTAGGTCTATGTTCCTCTTGTGTTTGCTGTTAGGTACATTATGGCCCTAGGTCTGTGTTCCTCTTAGCTTGTGTTTGCTGTTAGGTACATTATGGCCCTAGGTCTGTGTTCCTCTTAGCTTGTGTTTGCTGTTAGGTACATTATGGCCCTAGGTCTATGTTCCTCTTGTGTTTGCTGTTAGGTACATTATGGCCCTAGGTCTATGTTCCTCTTGTGTTTGCTGTTAGGTACATTATGGCCCTAGGTCTGTTTTCCTCTTAGCTTGTGTTTGCTGTTAGGTACATTATGGCCCTAGGTCTATGTTCCTCTTGTGTTTGCTGTTAGGTACATTATGGCCCTAGGTCTATGTTCCTCTTAGCTTGTGTTTTCTGTCCAATGGTTTCTTGGAAGAATTAGGTCAATTTAAAATCTGACCCCTCTGACGTACTTTCAAAGTGATCAAATGAACAATATTTCAAACTAGCATGAATGATTTAGCTGCTTTAGTTCTGGCCCAGGAGAATCTAGCGAAATCCAATCGTCCTTTTGGGAAACTGTACAATCAGAACCATTCCCAGAATAACACATTCTAGAAAATAAAGTTGTTGGAGTTGTCATGATGATTTGTTTGTGCCAATAGAATGAGTGATGACTCTGTGCTAATGAGAAGAGGGATGTAGTGTAGTCGACTGGGCTGGAGGGTTGTGGTTAGGGACTAGATGAGGGCTGTAGTTTAGTCGACTGGGTTGGAGGGTTGTTGGTTAGGGACTAGATGAGGGATGTAGTGTAGTCGACTGGGCTGGAGGGTTGAGGTTAGGGACTAGATGAGGGCTGTAGTTTAGTCGACTGGGCTGGAGGGTTGAGGTTAGGGACTAGATGAGGGCCGTAGTGTAGTCGACTGGGCTGGGGGTTGGAGGGTTGAGGTTAGGGACTAGATGAGGGCTGTAGTGTAGTCGACTGGGTTGGAGGGTTGAGGTTAGGGACTAGATGAGGGCTGTAGTGTAGTGGGCTGGGGTTGGAGGGTTGAGGTTAGGGACTAGATGAGGGCTGTAGTGTAGTGGGCTGGGGTTGGAGGGTTGAGGTTAGGGACTAGATGAGGGATGTAGTTTAGTGGGCTGGGCTGGAGGGTTGAGGTTAGGGACTAGATGAGGGCTGTAGTGTAGTGGGCTGGGCTGGAGGGTTGAGGTTAGGGACTAGATGAGGGCTGTAGTTTAGTCGACTGGGCTGGAGGGTTGAGGTTAGGGACTAGAGGGCTGTAGTGTAGTCGACTGGGTTGGAGGGTTGAGGTTAGGGACTAGATGAGGGCTGTAGTGTAGTCGACTGTGTTGGAGGGTAAATGATTAGGGACTAGAGGGCTGTAGTGTAGTCGACTGGGCTGGAGGGTTGGGGTTAGGGACTAGATGAGGGCTGTAGTTTAGTCGACTGGGCTGGAGGGTTGTTAGGGACTAGATGAGGGATGTAGTGTAGTCGACTGGGCTGGAGGGTTGAGGTTAGGGACTAGATGAGGGCTGTAGTTTAGTCGACTGGGCTGGAGGGTTGAGGTTAGGGACTAGATGAGGGCTGTAGTGTAGTCGACTGGGCTGGAGGGTTGAGGTTAGGGACTAGATGAGGGCTGTAGTTTAGTCGACTGGGCTGGAGGGTTGAGGTTAGGGACTAGATGAGGGATGTAGTTTAGTCGACAGGGCTGGAGTATTGAGGTTAGGGACTAGATGAGGGCTGTAGTGTAGTCGACTGGGTTGGAGGGTTGAGGTTAGGGACTAGATGAGGGATGTAGTTTAGTCGACTGGGCTGTAGGGTTGAGGTGTAGTGGGCTGGGCTGGAGGGTTGAGGTTAGGGACTAGATGAGGGCTGTAGTGTAGTCGACTGGGCTGGAGGGTTGAGGTTAGGGACTAGATGAGGGCTGTAGTTTAGTCGACTGGGCTGGAGGGTTGAGGTTAGGGACTAGATGAGGGCTGTAGTTTAGTCGACTGGGCTGGGGTTGGAGGGTTGAGGTTAGGGACTAGATGAGGGATGTAGTTTAGTCGACTGGGCTGGAGGGTTGGAGGGTTGAGGTTAGGGACTAGATGAGGGATGTAGTTTAGTCGACTGGAGAGTTGAGATGATTGGAGGGAGATGAGATGGAGTAAGGGAGGAATGCATACTCTGAGTGGAGAAGTTGTGGTATATTACAGTCTGTCATGGGGAAAGAGGGAGAGGAGGAGGGTGATGTCTGAGCCACAGCGTCTGGATCAGAACCCAGAGATTAAGAAATTATTTGGGCTGCAACCTCAGAGAAAATGAGGAGAGGAGAGAATTGGGCCAATCATCAGACACACTGGAACACAGTGGAAAAGGAGATCGTCTGCCACGGTTGTATGGAGTACTTGTTAAAGTCTTAGAAAGATGATGTAACAGGGTTGACTGTATATTATCGTAGATGTGAAGCGTTAGTCAATCAATGAAATGTATTTATAAAACCCTTTTTACATCAGCCAATGTCTCAAAGTGCTGTACAGAAACCCAGGATAAAACCCCAAACAGCAAGCAATGCAGATTTTAGAAGCACCGTGGCTAGGAAAAACTCCCTAGAGAGGAACCAGGCTCTGATGGGTGGCTAGTCCTCTTCTGGTTGTGCCGGGTGGAGATTATAACAGAACATGGCCAAGATGTTCAAATGTTCATAGATGACCAGCATGATCAGATAATAATAACCACCCAGTGGTTGTAGAGGGTGAAACAGGTCAGCACCTCAGGAGTAAATGTCAGTTGGCTTTTCATAGCTCATCATTCAGAGTTAGAGACAGCAGGTGTGGTAGAGAGAGGGTCCAAAACAACAGGTCCAGGACAAGGTAGCAACGTCCAGTGAACAGGTCAGGGTTCCATAGCCGCAGGCAGAACAGTTGAAACTGCTGGAGCAGCAGCACGGCCAGGTGGACTGGGGACAGCAAGGAGTCATCAGGCCAGGTAGTCCTGAGGCATGGTCCTAGTGCTCAGGTACTCAGAGAGAGCAGCATAAATACTGGAGGCTGAGACAGGAGGCGTTGGGTAGGCAGACCATTCCATAGAAATTGAGCTCTATAGGAGAAAGCCCTGCCTCCAGCTGTTTGCTTAGAAATTCTAGGGACAGTAAGGAGGCAGGTATGTACGGCAGGACCAAATCGGAGAGATAGGTAGGAGCAAGCCCATGTAATGCTTTGTAGGTTAGCAGTAAAACCTTGAAATTAGCCCTAGCCTTAACAGGAAGCAAGTGTAGAGAGGCTAGCACTGGAGTAATGTGATCACATTTTTTGGGTTCTAGTCAAGATTCTAGTGCTTTATCCGGGTAGCCGGAAAGTAGAGCATTGCAGTAGTCTAATCAAGAAGTAACAGAAGCATGGATGAATTTTTCAGCATAATCTTTGGACAGAAAGTTTCTGATTTTTGCAATGTTACGAAGATGTTCGTCAAAAGAGAGATCAGGGTCCAGAGTAACACAGAGGTCCATCACAATTTTATTTGAGTTGACTGTAACAACCATCAAGATTAATTGTCAGATCCAACAGAAGATCTCTTTCTTTGGACCGAGAACAAGCATCTCTGTTATGTCCGAGTTTAAAAGTAGAATATTTGCCGCCATCCACTTCCTTACGTCTGAAACACAGGCTTCCACGGAGGGCTATTTTGGGGCTTCACCATGTTTCATTGAAATGTACAGCTGTGTGTCATCCGCATAGCAGTGAAAGTTAACATTTGTTTCCGAATGACATCACCAAGAGTTAAAATATACAGTGAAAACAAAAGTGGTCCTAAAACGGAACCTTGAGGAACACAGAAATGTCAGAAGACAAACCATCCACAGGGACAAACTGATATCTTTCTGACAGATAAGATCTAAACCAGGCCAGAACATGGCCTGGTTTATTTGGGTTTGGGCCAATTTGTGTTTCCTATCTCTCCAAAAGAATGTGGCGATCGATGGTATCAAAAGCAGCACTAATGTCTAGGAGCACGAGGACAGATGTAGAGCCTTGGTCTGACGCCAATTAAAGGTAATTTACCACCTTCCCAAGTGCAGTCTCAGTGCTATGATGGGGTCTAAAACCAGACTGAAGCATTTCGTATACATTGTTTGTCTTCAGGAAGGCAGTGAGTAGCTGCGCAACATCTTTTTCAAAGTATTTTGAGAGGAATGGAAGATTCGATATAGGCTGATCATTTTTTATATTTTCTTTCACGCATTTAAGGGTTTCTGGGTCAACGTTTGGCTTTTTCAAGAGAGGCTTTATTACTGCCACTTTTAGTGAGTTTGGTACACATCCGGTGGATAGAGAGCCACTTATTACGTTCAACATAGGAGGGCCAAGCACAGGAAGCAGCTCTTTCAGTAGTTTAGTTGGAAATGGGTCCAGTATGCAGCTTGAAGGTTTAGAGGCCATGATTATTTTCATCAATGTGTCAAGAGATATGGTATTAAAAAACTTGAATGTCTCCCTTGATCCTAGGTCCTGGCAGAGTTGTGCTGACTCAGGACAACTGAGCTTTGGGGGAATATGCAGATTTAAAGAGGAGTCTGTAATTTGCTTTCTAATGATCATGATCTTTTCATCAAAGGAGTTCATGAATTTATTACTGCTGAAGTGAAAGCCATCCTCTCTTGGGGAATGCTGCTTTTTAGTTAGCTTTGCAACAATATCAGAAATAAATGTTGGATTGTTCTTATTCTCCTCAATTAAGTTGTAAATATGATGGATAGGATGGTGGAGCAGCAGTGAGGGCTCTTCGATACTGCACGGTACTGTCTTTCCAAGCTAGTAGGAAGACTTCCAGTTTGGGTGTGGCGCCATTTCCGTTCCAATTTTCTGGAAGCTTGCTTCAGAGCTCCGGTATTTTCTGTATACCAGGGAGCTAGTTTCTTATGAGAAATGTTTTTAGGGGTGCGACTGCATCTAAGGTTACGTTTTGTTCCACAGTTAGGTGGTTAACTGATTTTTGTACTCTGATGTCCTTGGGTAGGCAGAGGGAGTCTGGAATGGCATCTAGGAATCTTTGGGTTGTCTGAGAATTTATAGCACAGATTTTGAATGATCCTTAGTTGGGGTCTGAGCAGATTATTTGTTGCAATTTCAAACATAATAAAATGGTGGTCCGATAGTCCAGGATTATGAGGAAAAACATTAAGATCCACAACATTTCTTCCATGGGACAAAACTAGGTCCAGAGTATGACTGTGGCAGTGAGTAGGTCCAGAGACATGTTGGACAAAACCCACTGAGTCGATGATGGCTCCGAAAGCCTTTTGGAGTGGGTCTGTGGACTTTTCCATGTGAATATTAGTCACCAAAGATTAGAATATTATCTGCTATGACTACAAGGTCCGATAGGAATTCAGGGAACTCAGTGAGAAACGCTGTATATGGCCCAGGAGGTCTGTAAACAGTAGCTATAAAAAGTGATTTTTATAAATTGAAATTTGCTATCGTAAATGTTAGCAACACCTCCGCCTTTGCGGGATGCACAGGGGATATGGTCACTAGTGTAACCAGGAGGTGAGGCTTCATTTAACACAGTAAATTCATCAGGCTTAAAGCCATGTTTCAGTCAGGACAATCACATCAAGATTATGATCAGTGATCAGTGATTAGTTCATTGACTATAATTGCCTTTGAATTGAGGGATCTAACATTAAGTAGCCCTATTTTGAGATGTGAGGTATCACGATCTCTTTCAATAATGGAAGGAATGGAGGAGGTCTTTATCCTAGTGAGATCGCTAAGGCGAACACCGCCATGTTTAGTTTTGCCAAACCTAGGTCGAGGCACAGACACGGTCTCAATGGGGATAGCTGAGCTGACTACACTGCTAGTGGCAGATTTTAAACCGTTCTCTCTCTCTCGCTCTCTCTCCCTGGGAAATTCCTTTCCTCAACTCTCCTCTCCGTGACCCGGAAACCGAAAAGTGGCCGCCATATGTAGGAGTGTTAACAGGCGAACGGAGGCGTGTAGAATGTGACTGTCCCTTTGAATCAGTTGTTTTCTCCGAAGAGAAAACCACACATTTCAAACGATACGCTACTTGTCTTTTTATATATACTAGGGCATCTGTCTGACATGCTAGAGGAGGTAAATTATTATATACTAGGGCATCTGTCTGCCATGCTAGAGGAGGTAAATTATTATATACTAGGGCATCTGTCTGACGTGCTAGAGGAGGTAAATTATTATATACTAGGGCATCTGTCTGACATGCTAGAGGAGGTAAATTATTATATACTAGGGCATCTGTCTGCCATGCTAGAGGAGGTAAATTATTATATACTAGGGCATCTGTCTGACATGCTAGAGGAGGTAAATTATTATATACTAGGGCATCTGTCTGACATGCTAGAGGAGGTAAATTATTATATACTAGGGCATCTGTCTGCCATGCTAGAGGAGGTAAATTATTATATAATAATTTACCTCCTCTAGCATGTCAGACAGATGCCCTAGTATATAATAATTTACCTCCTCTAGCATGTCAGACAGATGCCCTAGTATATACTAGGGCATCTGTCTGACATGCTAGAGGAGGTAAATTATTATATACTAGGGCATCTGTCTGCCATGCTAGAGGAGGTAAATTATTATATACTAGGGCATCTGTCTGACATGCTAGAGGAGGTAAATTATTATATACTAGGGCATCTGTCTGACGTGCTAGAGGAGGTAAATTATTATATACTAGGGCATCTGTCTGACGTGCTAGAGGAGGTAAATTATTATATACTAGGGCATCTGTCTGACATGCTAGAGGAGGTAAATTATTATATACTAGGGCATCTGTCTGCCATGCTAGAGGAGGTAAATTATTATATACTAGGGCATCTGTCTGACGTGCTAGAGGAGGTAAATTATTATATACTAGGGCATCTGTCTGACATGCTAGAGGAGGTAAATTATTATATACTAGGGCATCTGTCTGACATGCTAGAGGAGGTAAATTATTATATACTAGGGCATCTGTCTGACGTGCTAGAGGAGGTAAATTATTATATACTAGGGCATCTGTCTGACGTGCTAGAGGAGGTAAATTATTATATACTAGGGCATCTGTCTGACGTGCTAGAGGAGGTAAATTATTATATACTAGGGCATCTGTCTGACGTGCTAGAGGAGGTAAATTATTATATACTAGGGCATCTGTCTGACGTGCTAGAGGAGGTAAATTATTATATACTAGGGCATCTGTCTGACGTGCTAGAGGAGGTAAATTATTATATATAGGGCATACTAGGGCATCTAGGGCATCTGATGTGCTAGAGGAGGTAAATTATTATATACTAGGGCATCTGTCTGCCATGCTAGAGGAGGTAAATTATTATATACTAGGGCATCTGTCTGCCATGCTAGAGGAGGTAAATTATTATATAATAATTTACCTCCTCTAGTAAATTACATATACAGATGCTCCTAGTATATAATAATTTACCTCCTCATGTCAGACAGATGCCCTAGTATATACTAGGGCATCTGTCTGACATGCTAGAGGAGGTAAATTATTATATACTAGGGCATCTGTCTGCCATGCTAGAGGAGGTAAATTATTATATACTAGGGCATCTGTCTGACATGCTAGAGGAGGTAAATTATTATATACTAGGGCATCTGTCTGACGTGCTAGAGGAGGTAAATTATTATATACTAGGGCATCTGTCTGACGTGCTAGAGGAGGTAAATTATTATATACTAGGGCATCTGTCTGACATGCTAGAGGAGGTAAATTATTATATACTAGGGCATCTGTCTGCCATGCTAGAGGAGGTAAATTATTATATACTAGGGCATCTGTCTGACATGCTAGAGGAGGTAAATTATTATATACTAGGGCATCTGTCTGACGTGCTAGAGGAGGTAAATTATTATATACTAGGGCATCTGTCTGACGTGCTAGAGGAGGTAAATTATTATATACTAGGGCATCTGTCTGACGTGCTAGAGGAGGTAAATTATTATATACTAGGGCATCTGTCTGACGTGCTAGAGGAGGTAAATTATTTCATACTAGCGCATTTGTTTCCACGTTCCCTCTCTTTGCCGCTTCTCATCGATTACATTAGATTTTTTTTCAAAAGGAGGTGAGGACGGAGGAGAGGACTCGAGGAGTCGAGCAAAACCAAGACATTAAACCAGTAGATAGTGATAGCTCAATTGCCTCTCCTTTCCAGGTGTGTCTAATCAGGACACGTCCAGTCCGGGGCGGGGAAGGTCTGGTAGGAGCCGGGGACGACCCAAAGGCTCTGGGTCCAGTTCTGGAGGCGGAGCCAAGTCTGCAGGGAAGGGGCGTGTCAGGAAGTCGACAGCGGGCAGCGCAGCCGCCATGGCAGGAGCGATGGCCGGAGCTGCAGCAGCATCAGCAGCCTACGGATACAGTGTGACTAAAGGTGCTGTTATGTTAATGAGATGAATGTTACATTAAAGGTGTTATATTAATGAGTTGAAGGTTTTATTCACGGTGTTATGTTAATTAATGAGATGAAGGTTTCATTAAAGGTGTTGTGTTAATGAGATGAAGGTTACATTAAAGGTGTTATATTAATGAGTTGAAGGTTTTATTCACGGTGTTATGTTAATTAATGAGATGAAGGTTTCATTAAAGGTGTTGTGTTAATGAGATGAAGGTTACATTAAAGGTGTTATATTAATGAGTTGAAGGTTTTATTCACGGTGTTATGTTAATTAATGAGATGAAGGTTTCATTAAAGGTGATGTTATGTTAATGAGCTGGTTTCATTCAAGATATTATGTTAATGAGTTGAAGGTTTCATTAAAGGTGTTATGTTAATGAGTTGAAGGTTACATTAAAGGTGTTATATTAATGAGTTGAAGGTTACATTAAAGGTGTTATATTAATGCGTTGAAGGTTACATTAAAGGTGTTATATTAATGCGTTGAAGGTTACATTAAAGGTGTTATGTTAATGCGTTGAAGGTTACATTAAAGGTGTTATATTAATGAGTTGAAGGTTTCATTAAAGGTGCTGTTATGTTAATGAGTTGAAGGTTACATTCAAGGTGTTATGTTGATGAGTTGAAGGTTACATTCAAGGTGTGTAGTTGCTTGTGTCGTTGAAATATTAGCAGGAAAGCTGATAAAGCTCAGGTTTTCTATGACATGGCAAAACACACATTTACAGTTTTAATGTAAGGTCTGGCATGCAAGCAGCAAACCTACTTTGACCCTGTTTTCATTGTTTTGTCTCTAGTGCCACAGTTGGAGGTTAATGTATTTATTTATTTTATCAGACCAGGTCAACTAAGATTAAAAAAAAAAAAAAATTGTATCACTCTTGTGATTTATCATCTGTATTTACCTTCTCCTCCTATCTCCTCCCTCGCCCCCTTCCCGACCCTCTCCCTCCTCTTCCCTCTCCCCTGACCGTTCCCCCTCTCTAGCGGGTCTCCCTGCAGCCTCCCCCCTACAGCCGTCTCTGGGTCGGTCAGGGACGGCCCCAGCCTTCTCCCCCAGCAGAAGTTCCTCTCCCAAGGGGAAAGGTGGCACTGTGGCCCCCAGCCAGAGTAACCCCCAGCAGAAACAACCAGGACATAGCCACCACCACAGTCATGTGACAGGAAGGAAGGGCAAGGGACCTGGCGCACCTGGCGCTCGATAGCATGTAGAGATGATGGACATCAACACAGTATACACACACACACACACACACACACACACAGTCCTAAGGATCTGATAGAGACCAGGATGGTCCAGCCCTTCTGCTATTGTGGGGAGTCTTCTGTGTTTTAAACAAACACATCTGCTGCACTGACCAGCTTCAACTGTGAGCCCATGTGACCTGCTCCACAACCAATCAACCCAGAGGTGAGATGTTCCTTAACCAATCACATACCTCACTGCCTGGAGGACCATGCTATCCCGGGAAGGCGTAGCGACGGAAAAAAATGAGCACTGTCGGGCATGATGGACACTAAACTATTCTGTGTACACACACACACACAAACCATCATCGCACGGTCCAAAAGACACCCTCATCGCTTCCACCAATCACCTCGTCCTTCCCTTCCACCAATCACCTCGTCCTTCCCTTCCAACAATCACCTCGTCCTTCCCTTCCAACAATCACCTCTTCCTTCCCTTCCAACAATCACCTCTTCCTTCCATTAGTACCCTCCTCAGTGGACAGCCTCCAGTGTGTGTGTGTGTGTTGTGACCAAGAGTATTAGAGTATTTCAAAGTGGTTTCTCTGTGACGAAAATAGACTTGGTTTTCTGTCTAAATACGGAGAAGCGACTAGCCTGAGCAGCGACCTGTCAGTGGTGTATTGAGAGCTCTGTCTCCAGCAGCCTGTCAGTGGTGTATTGAGAGCTCCTATGACACTCAGTGGGTTTGCAATAAAACGCCAGCAGACAGACGGGCGCTCGGGCTTTAAGGCAACACCTTACAGCAACAATGCATCCACGCATTTAAGGGTTTCTGACACAGACTGCTCTCTCCACTGAGCCATCTCATCCGTTAGATAAAACACGTGTTTAGCGTCAGGTCGGGAATGCTTGCGTCAAACGTTAGGTCATATGTGTAAAACACGTAGTAATGCTGGAACTACTCTACTCTGCATTTCAACAACAGAATGTAAATTCTTACCAAACAACTAAAAACGGACTGCTTTTTTAATTATAGCTCTTATTTTTATATTTATAGACCAACCGATGTTGTCATAGCGACCCATATCAAAATGGCAAATTTGAATACCGTTTTGAAAAAAAAACCTCTCTCTCTCCTTTCTCCATAGAGTTTATCCCATCACAATGAGAAATGAAGGAATTATAATATATTTTTTCTGATGAGAACTGATTGAAGGGGTATTTTGAATTCCAAAGTGGTGATCACTGCTTAATAAAGATCTGTTGCTGATCTGTTTGTGTACAACTCTCGTGTGCTTCTGAAATGACACCCTGTTCACTGTACCGTGCCCTACTTTTTGATTCAACTCTGGCCAAAAGTAGTACACTATTTCAGGAATAGGATGCCATTTCAGTTGCAACCTAATATGGGCGTCCTTTAAAACTGAACATGGATTGTAATATGTACCATAGAACTGAAGTTAATTTAAAAGTTGGTCATAATTTATCAGAATTCATGTCAACATTGTAAAAAAAAAAAAAAATGTATTAATGCCATTTTTATTTTTAAAAACAGAAAGAGAAAAAAAAAAAGTTATACTTCTGATCAGAGTATTTTGTCTTTGTGATGTCATTCAGTGATGTTTTGGGGTATGTTGACTCATGTTAATTAAAAGTTGTTGAACTAGGGTTGCCAAATCCTGGTAACTTTTCCACATTTCCCCGATTTTTATTTTTTTATTTATTTTTTTTCCCCAGAAGTACCGGTTGGAGGGTTCTCTGAATTTCTGCTTTGTCATTCCCTCGTAAGGATTTCTAGAAAACCGGGGAAAGTTTGGGAAAGTTAGCGTAATTGTGCAACCCTATGTGGAACCAAGCACTATGTCTAGTTTTGAACGTTTGTTCTGTGTTGGATACTATAGTGTGATGATGAAATCTCTTCTCCTATAACATGTAAATAAAGAGGGCGACATGTGTTGACCCCTGGTCGGTTCTTCCCCCAGTTTGACTGTCTATTTTTATAGGTCATGTGTAAATATGAATACAAAGCTGTCATTTTACTAACCGGAGAAGCTAATTCAAAATAAAAGATTGATTAATCAACTTGTGTTGTGATGATGCGTTTAGCGGCATAGATGCACTGGACATGTACAGTAGGCCTACTGTAAAACATTTCTTAGGTCAGAAACAGTTTACTACAGATGCAAGCTTAGACGCACTTCAACCAAGGAGAGTTTAAATGAGTACCTCCGATCACCGTGCTCTTTCAGCTGCTCTTGACTTTCACTTATTACACAACCCATCTACTGCTATGTGTCTCATATAGCCCTGCAGAGGTTTTGTTTTTAGTCGTACAGTCTGTTCCCGTGGGAGTGTTGGCTGTCATCTTGGTAGCAGGTTTTTGTAAAGTCAGCTAGTGCAGCACTGTGGTCTAGCCAAGCTGAGAGTCCAAAATGACACAATATTTTGAATATAGTGCACTACTTCAAACCAGATCCCTAAAAGCCCTGGTCGGATGTGAAGCCAGAGCAGATTGTACTGGACATATTATGTAATGCAGTCGTCTGACCTTTTGGGTGTTAATGTCCAGGGTGAGAGACAAAGTACAGTAGCTTTTCTCTTGGTATTGAACTCCATCCTTTCAGTGGAGTGGAAGGGTTTGTCCACTGTGTCATATTCAAGCATGATTGCAATTTTTGATCTCGAGGATACCAGTTATCTAAACTGGAATGTTATGAAACCCCCCAAGATTGGTCAATTCCAAAATCCTTTGTAAGCTATGGGATTTCCTCAATGTTTACACGTGTACCTGTTACCCTAAGACAGTTCCTGCCTCCTTCCGTTGGAACTCAAAATGGCAATTCTTCTGAAGAGAGAAATTCCCATCTAAAGTGTTCTAGAACCAGTATGAGGTTCTCTCTGTTCTACTAGAGTATTGGCCTCAGGTGCTGTTGATGCATCTCCATTTCCTTCCTGATGCTTTAACCTATCAGAGAGCTGCAGATTCTAACCACAGGACTTCCAGGGATCCACTGTCACCCCCAGTTAAACAGGTTACCCAAGACTGGACCTAGATAGTCTGATTTGAGTGCCAGCCAATGTTAGAGAGCACTGTGTGGTGTACTCTGAGGTGTATTTGGTTGATACCTTTGTGTGTTCTGGTGAGATGTTTGGGAGTGCTGTGTGTAAATATGCATTTGGTCGACACCTTGTATGTTCCCTCAGCAGCAGAGGGGGAGTTTGTTTATCCAAACATGGGCCCCAATGGGTTCCTCACCTGAACTTGTCCTATTTTACAGTCTACTGCCGTGTTTGTATAGGAGTGCTGGTATACAACGTTGACGCTACAATATGGATGGTGGGAGATCGGAACACTGCCTACTCACAGCTAGGGACCACGATTAGGAATGAAAACGGCAACACAAAGGATGTTTGGACCATTTAATTGGTGGGATCTGCTAAGCCAACTGGATTTAACTTTGCTATAAAACCCAACCTTTTACAACAAAGGTGTATGTAACATCAGCCAGTTTAGTTGGTAAATGAGTGACAATAGTTGAAATTGAAATAGACACCAGGTAGTAGCTACATCACTATTTCATTCATGGACATGACACTGAACCGTTAAAGCAGTGCCCCATTTAAACCTGAAACACAGTAGTGCCTAAAACAGAACTGAATAGATAATCATTTGTTCAACAGTGACATCTAGTATAGAGTCCCCTGTCTGGCTTGACAAAGTAACTTCACACCAACTAAATATTCATGCTTGGGTAAAAAATAATAATAAGGCAGGCACTCCTCAACTCAAAAGTACATGCTTCCTTTTATACCTCTTATGGCATCAGGTTAACAGTGGATGGGATAAGACAAGCTACACCATTACAGGTTTTACAAATACACAAAGGACTGGAACACATCTGCTTTAATGAATTTAGAGACCGACTGGGCCTCTGTTACAGATAACACGTTTACACTAAGGCTTGTATCTCAAATGGCACCCTGTTCCCTACATCACACACTACTTCATATGTACTAGGGTACCAATAGGAGAGCCCCTAATCGTAGTATAGATGGAAGGGTATGTATGGGCTACTGGGCCCCTAGCAGGTATGGCACTAGGGCCAGAGCAGCAGCCTCGATGGAGAACAGGTGTGGGTCGTCCACGTGAGGGCAGCTCCTCCTCATGAACTCAGCCAGGCGGAGAAGGTACTCCAGGTTGTGACCCGTCTTGCCCTGCCTGGTGGCGATCTGGTGCCCTATCACCTCAGGGCTGGCGGGCCCCAGGAAGAGTGGGTTGTCTGGGGTAGCAATGTAGAGGAGAGCCTGTTGGGTCTGGTTGGATTGGTCATCCT
Organism: Oncorhynchus nerka; assembly: GCF_034236695.1. Taxonomy (NCBI): domain Eukaryota; kingdom Metazoa; phylum Chordata; class Actinopteri; order Salmoniformes; family Salmonidae; genus Oncorhynchus; species Oncorhynchus nerka. The sequence continues at coordinate 9,313,541 of NC_088408.1, read as the reverse complement.
CGGGGATGAAGTCTACGAGCTTGGTGATGTAACCGCCGCACACAGCCTCGCGCACATTCAAATACTTAAGGGACTCCTCGACTTGGGAACCGGTCACCTCGAAGGCCACGCCCCAGGTAGTTGCCTATTGGAAGCAAGATGACATTAGACACTTCATTCAAGCTGACATTTTGTCAAGAGGAACAGTTAGAGATGTCTGTTAGACAGGTCGTTAAAAGACGAAAAGTGGATGTGGCATTAATAAATATGGAAATGAGTGATAAGGTTTGAGTTCTGTTGTGTGGAAAGTACATAACTAAACCCCCAAAAAAGCCATAATTTAGGAAGAAGTCCCACTTACGTCATCATCCTCAATCAGCGTCACCACTCTTCCGGGCTACGTAGAGGAAAGAAAAATAGGTCAGCAACAAGACGAAAGGAATAGTTATCTATGTAGTAGCCAAGTTGTACAGCGGCCACATCAGGGCGTGGTATCAAATTATACATGCAACAAACAATACTTTATGGTAATAATGCAAAAATATTTATATTCATCTTACTAGGTCATCATTTCCACGATGGAAGTTGTCTCCGTGCCAGAAGCGTCTCTTGTAGCCGTGGATGTATCCGATCTGGCTACTCTTGTATTTGAAGTCCGGCTTCCACACCAGAGATCCGTATCCGAAGATCCATAGACTAGTCAGGCTAGTCTTACCGGCGATGATATCTTTAGGCTTCATAATGGTCGGTAACTAGTTTTGATTTTCAAATGAAGCGATGGTAAAAAAAAAACTATTCTATAATAAGAAAATTGGGTTGATGATTTAATTTATTAGCTAACTAGGTAATGTTAGCTTCCTTCGATCAAGGAGGAGCGGTATAGGTTGGCTCACAGTGATACCGCGGACCGAATTTGAGCCCAACTGCTTGGCAGTTGTGAAGATGGAGTATCGGAGTCCGTTTTGCTTTGCACGATGCATGCCGATGCATTAGTTTCGCCGCATACTGACTTAAAAATCCATAGTAGCCGCTTGGCTAGCTTTTCGTATCAAAATAAAATCAGGCAACAACAACAAAACAACCCCCCCGTTTGGCTAGCTATCCAAGCCAAGTCAGTAGTTTACGAAGAATACAGAAATTATTTATAAAACCGTTGAGCTGAGCTTGATGTTTCTTCGGAGAAAGCTTCGCGCTCAGTCGTGTATTCGTTCTCTTGATAACAAATGGCGTTTTCTCATGGTATATTTATAACCAAGAGTCAAAATGGGTTTGACATTATGACTTTGTTTTTAACCAATTATATCTCAGAGAGGCTGATCTTCATGGGGTGGTAGCGAATCAGAGATGCGTGTCCCAAATACGTAGGGAATTCCAAACCAAGCTTAACATTTTATTGGCGTTGAGGCTAAAATTAAAACACGCCCATGCCTTGCAGCGATTAGCTTGTAAAAGCATCAATCATAACAGAATAGCCTCTGATTGGGTACTTTTATACTGTCACGTCAGACAACTACGCATCTCATTATCCATGACTGGCTGATGCAATTTACTTCAGCATTTCAGGCCAGTCCAGTCAATAGCCCGAGACATTGCATCAGATTCGTAGTAGATACCAAGCCTCTCAAAATTGGGGGAGTTGAACATCTTATCTTTTAACATGGAAAATATACAAATAAAGTCAAGTGTACAAATAGTGGAATAGTGAATGATTGGAGGCCTATCTCTAGAATATAAGGAAATAGCCAAATCAGAGTGTTCTTGAGGGACTTGTTTGGATCGTGTGTATGGTAGCCTATACATGGGGGCTTATTAATGTGCCTGTGACATCAGAGTGCGCTTCCTCTGCTTTACACCGGGACCATGGGGCAGTACTGTAACCTAGCCTACTGTATACTCAGCTCAAATATCCAATGGCACGAACCAAGGCCAACACCACGTACTTGTATCCTCCTTCCCTCTTTCCTGTTTCACTCAGCCAGGTGTAAAAGCCATGTTGCACTCCAAATATATAAGTGTATGGTTCACTCTAGGCTGTGGGCTAGACATTGTTCAAACCTGCCTAGACAAGTAGCCTATCGGTCTACTTTAATGTACAGGATGTGCCTTTCTTCACACTGTACTGTACTTCATTGCTGCAAGCACCATGAAACTGATGAGAATACATGTCTGGACTAGGTCAAGACTAGATCAAGACTAGGTCTGGACTAGGTCTGGACTAGGTCAAGACTAGGTCAGGACTAGGTCTGGACTAGGTCAAGACTAGGTCAGGACTAGGTCTGGACTAGGTCAAGACTAGGTCAGGACTAGGTCTGGACTAGGTCAGGACTAGGTCTGGACTAGGTCAAGACTAGGTCTGGACTAGGTCAAGACTAGGTCAGGACTAGGTCAAGACTAGGTCTGGACTAGGTCAAGACTAGGTCAGGACTAGGTCAAGATTAGGTCAGGACTAGCTCAAGACTAGGTCAAGACTAGGTCAGGACTAGCTCAAGACTAGGTCAAGACTAGCTTAAATGAAAACAAAAGCCATGTGAGTTACTATAGTCGATCCATGAGTTGTATCAAGCAGGAGAATCTTAATACCAGATTATATATAAATAGCTTGGCATTAGCTGGTGTGATACGATTCAGACCTCTGTGTAAGCTGTTTATTATAAGTCTACTGTGTACAAGCCATTCCTCTGACCAGTGTCAGAGATTTACACCGAGTGGACAAATCATTAAGGACACCTGCTCTTTCCGTGCCATAGACTGACCAGGAGAATCCAGGTCAAAGCTATGATCCCTTATTGATGTCATTTGTTAAATCCACTTCACTCAGTGTAGATGAAGGGGAGGAGACAGGTTAAATAAGGATTTTAAAGCATTGAGACATGGATTGTGTATGTGTGCCATTCAGAAGGTGACTGGGCAAGACAAAATATTGAAGTGCCTTTGAATGGGGTATAGTAGTAGGTGCCAGGCGCATCGGTTTGTGTCAAGAACTGCAACACTGCTAGGTTTTTCATGCTCAATAGTTTTCTGTGTGTATCAAGAATGGTTCACCACCCAAAGGACATTCAGCCAACTTGACACAACTGTGGGAAGCCTTGGAGTCAACATGGACCAGCATCCCTGTGGAACGCTTTCCACACCTCGTTTTGTACACTCAATGTAAATCTCCTATCACACCAGTCATGCCTTTCAAGGAATTGAGTCAGATCCATCCACTTCCTCTCAATGTCCTGTATAAGCCTAGTTCAGGGCTGGTTTGCCGCATTCGCTCTTCACAAAGGTCCGCACTTGAAATGTATTATATTTTCACGCCAACAAAATAGTCCATTGCCTGACGGTCTAGCTTTCATTGACCGTCATCATGCTGGACAGAGTAAAGAGACTGTAAATGGAGGTTCATTGTAATTTCTACTCAATTTTGATTGGGTTTTAATGTCAAATTGAGATTGTTCCCACCCAATTATTTGTTGTCCCCCCCAATTAAGTTCACATAGTAATGCCTACCTAATGAAGGAATATTAAATCAAGGAATATTCCTTGAATATTTATTGATTCAATTATTTTCTTATTGTTTCAGATACATACACTGTATTTGGAAAGTATTCAGACTCCTTGACTTTTTCCACATTTTGTTATGTTACAGCCTTATTCTAAAATGGATTAAATAGTTTTCCCCCTCATCCATCTACACACAATTCCCCATAAGCAAAAAATTGTTTTTAGAAATGTTTGAAAAATAAACAACTGAACTATCACATTTTACATAATTATTCGGACCCTTTATTCAGTACTTTGTTGAAGCACCTTTGGCAGCAAATACAGCCGTGAGTCTTTTTTCTCCCATTCTTCTCTGCAGATCCTCTCAAGCTCTGTCAGTTTGGATGAGGAGATGTTCAATCAGGTTAAAGTCCGGGCTCTGGCTGGGCCACTCAATGACATTCAGAGACTTATCTCGAAGCCACTCCTGTGTTGTCTTGGCTGTGTGCTTAGGGTTGTTGTCCTGTTGGAAGGTGAACCTTCACCCCCCAATCTGAGTTCCTCAGCCAGCTGTAACAGGTTTTCATCAAGGATCTCTGTACTTTGTTCCGTTCATCTTTCCCTCGATCCTGACTAGTCTCCCAGTCCCTGCCTCTGAAAAACATCCCCACAGCATGATGCTGCCACCATCGTGACAATTGGCATTCAGGCCAAAGATTGCAATCTTGGTTTCATCCGACCAGAGGATTTTGTATCTCATGTTCTGAGAGTCTTTAGGTGCCCTTTGGTAAACTTCAAGTGGGCTGTCATGTGCCTTTTAATGAGGAGTGGCTTCTGTCTGGCCACTCTACCATAAAGGCCTGGTGGAGTGCTGCAGAGATGGTTGTCCTTCTGGAAGGTTCTCCCATGTCCAGAGAGGAACTCTAGAGCTCTGTCAGCGTGACCATCGGGTTCTTGGTCACCTCCCTGACCAAGGCCCTTCTCCCCTGGTTGTTCAGTAGGAAGAGGCTTGATGGATCCAAACTTCTTCCATTTAGGAATGATGGAGGCCACTGTGTTCTTGGGGACCTTCCCTGTTTGGGAGCTCTACGGACAATTCCTTCAACCTCATGGCTTGGTTTTTGCTCTGACTGTCAACTGTGGGACCTTATATAGACAGGTGTGTACCTTTCCAAATGTTGTCCAATCAATTGAATTTACCACAGGTGGACTCCAATCAAGTTGAAGAAACATCTGAAGGATGATCAATGGAAACAGGATGTACCTGAGCTCATAGCAAAGGATCTGAAAATGTATGCAAATGAAGTATTTCTGTTTAAAAAATATATAAAATCGCAAAAATGTCTAAAAACCTGTTTTTATTGTGTCATTATGGGGTATTGTGTGTAGAATGAAGAGGGGAAAAATGTATTTAATCCATTTTAGAATAAGGCTGTAACGTAGCAAAATGTGGAAAAGGGGAAGGGGTCTGAATACTTTCTGAATGCACTGTAAATGTGAATGTCTCCCTCTTAATCCCCTGGCAGAGAGAGAGAGAGAGAGAGAGAGAGAGAGAGAGAGAGAGAGAGAGAGAGAGAGAGAGAGAGAGAGAGAATGAGTTTTTCTTGTCAGTAGAATACACTGTTACTCATGACTTGGAAAAGTTAACCAAAGCAACACAAGGTACCTTGAGCTCATCAAGCCCTGGTTAGAACAATTCCCATTGGTTGGCCTATTTCCATGGTTATCAGTCATTGGAGATTTGTAACATATTGTAATCTGCAATGCTGACGTATGCACACAAAGCATTCCCTACTGCTGGCCCACTTTAAGAGCAAAGTCAAGCAACACTTGACCACTCTAAACCAGGAAAGGCTACGATTGCTGTCTCCTTTAGGATCTGTCCTGGGTCAAGGTCAGGGGTCAGTGGGACAGAGCAGAGCAATGTAGGGGGTACAGGATCAAAAGTGGGCACGAATCCAGGTGGACCCTACCTCACATGCACATCGCTGAACAGTATGATATTTCTCCATAGTATTTTTTTAAAAGGGGTCTCGTTTAGGGGTCTGGTCTGACCAAAACATTCCTTGCTGCTTCACGGTCTTGGGTTAGTAGGACAGCACCAAGTGGCATAGGATCCAGATGGCCTCAACTCACTGACATTGCCAACTACTTTAATTACTTTTTCATTGGCAAGATAAGCAAACTTAGGGATGACAGGCCAGCAACAAACGCTGACACTACACATCCAAGTATATCGGACCAAATTATGAAAGACAATAATTGTCATTTTGAATTCTGTAAAGTCAGTGTGGAAGAGGTGAAAAAATGATTGCTGTCTATCAACAATGACAAGCCACCTGGGTCTGACAATTTGGATGGAAAATTACTGAGGATAATAGTGGAAGACATTGCCACTCCTATTTGCCACATCTTCCATTTAAGCCTACTAGAGAGCGTGTGCCCTCAGGCCTGGAGGGAGACTAAAGTATTTCTCCTACCCAAGAATAGTAAAGCCCCCTTTACTGGCTCAAATAGCCGACCAATCAGCCTATTACCAACCCTTAGTAAACCAGATACAATGCTATTTCACAGTAAACAAATTGACAACAGACTTTCAGCTGATAGGGAAGGACACTCAACAAGCACAGCACTTACACAAATGACTAATGATTGACTGAGAGAAATTGATGATAAAATTATTGTGGGGGCTGTCTTGTTAGACTTCAGTGCAGTTTTTGACATTATCGACCATAGTCTGCTACTGGAAAAACATATGTGTTATGGCTTTACACCCTCTGCTATAATGTGGATAAAGAGTTACTTGTCTAACAGAACACAGAGGGTTCTGTTTAATGGAAGCCTCTCAAACATAAGGAATTCCCAGGAATTCCCCAGGGCAGCTGTTTAGGCCCCTTGCTGTCTATGTATGCGGACGACTCAACACTATACACGTCAGCTACTACAGCGACTGAAATGACTGCAACACTTAGCTGCAGTTAGTTTCAGAGTGGATGGCAAGGAATAAGTCAGTCATAAATATTTCCTAAACTTAAACCCTTGTGTTTGGGACAAATCATTCACTAAACCCTAAACCTCAACTACATCTCGTAATGAATAATGTGCAAATTGAGCAAGTTGAGGTGATTAAACTGCTTGGAGTTACCCTGGTTGGTAAACTGTCATGGTCAAAACATATTGATTCAACAGTAGTGAAGATGGGAGAAGTCTGTCCATAATAAAGCGCTGGTCTACCTTCTTAACAACACTATCAACAAGGTAGGTCCTACAGGCCCTGGTTTTGTCACACCTGGACTACTGTTCAGTCGTGTGGTCAGGACCCATAAAGAGGGACTTAGGAAAATTGCTGTTGGCATTGAACAGGGCGGCACAGCTGGCCCTTAAATATACACAGAGAGCTAACATTAATGACATGCATGTCAATCTCTCCTGGCTTCTGGCTCAAAGTGGAGGAGAGATTGATTTCATCACTACTTGTTTTCATAAGAAGTGTTTACAAGATGAATACACCAAGCTGTCTGTTTAAACTACTAGCACACAGCTCAGACACCCATACAGTACTAACCCCACAAGACATGCCACCAGAGGCCTCTTCACAATCTCCAAGTCCAGAACAGACTATGGGAGGTGCACAGTCCTACATAGAGCCATGACTATATTCCACATCAGGCAACTGATGCAAGCAGTATAATAGGATTTTTGGGCCTGTGGGCCACACACTTAGTGTGTTGTGCATTATGTAATGAATGTATTGTAATGTTTTTACAATTGTATAAATGCCTTAATTCTGCCAGACCCCAGGAAGAGTAGCTGCTGCTTTGGCAGGAACTAATGGGGATCCATAATAAATACAAATACAAAACTCACCTGTTGTATCCCTGGTATGGTGTTTCTGGTAGGATTCAGACGGCCTCACCTGTTGTATTCCTGGTATGGTGTTTCTGGTAGGATTCAGACGGCCTCACCTGTTGTACCCTGGGATGGTGTTTCTGGTAGGATTCAGACGGCCTCACCTGTTGTATTCCTGGTATGGTGTTTCTGGTAGGATTCAGACGGCCTCACCTGTTGTACCCCTGGGATGGTGTTTCTGGTAGGATTCAGACGGCCTCACCTGTTGTATTCCTGGTATGGTGTTTCTGGTAGGATTCAGACGGCCTCACCTGTTGTATCCCTGGTATGGTGTTTCTGGTAGGATTCAGACGGCCTCACCTGTTGTATCCCTGGTATGGTGTTTCTGGTAGGATTCAGACGGCCTCACCTGTTGTATCCCTGGTATGGTGTTTCTGGTAGGATTCAGACGGCCTCACCTGTTGTATCCCTGGTATGGTGTTTCTGGTAGGATTCAGACGGCCTCACCTGTTGTATCCCTGGTATGGTGTTTCTGGTAGGATTCAGACGGCCTCACCTGTTGTATCCCTGGTATGTAATGTGACTGAACTGGTCGTTTTTTATACGGTTCATTTCAGAGATAAAGATCTGAAATAGGGACATGACTTTGTTTGATCTCTCCTCAATGATGTAAAACCCAACTTTAAGATTATTGAAGCAATAGGATAGCATATACATATTCTGTTTCTTGATAGAAAACAACACTGAACCATAAGGAATAAGTTCATCACCGGTGCACAACAGAGTTGCTTGACTGTACTGGCCACAGTGACTGACGGTCAGGGAGCGTTTTACTGACACCTAGTGTTAATCAGTGGAACTACAACCACAGATTAGGAAGGCCGGCTGTATGCACCTGGGCCCGATTCAGATTTAGGAAACTACGCCTTTCTTATACACGCCTTTCCTACGCATTTCTCAGTAGTTGGTATTTAGACTTATCTTATGCTGGTGCATAACGAGTTTTGGAGGAGTGGTTCTCTTGCGAGCGCTGAATAAATGTAATTCAACAGCTGAAAACCCTCCCACTTGCTGGCCACACAGATTTTCTCGTGGAGTTTTCATTGAATATGGTTTTCAGTACACTTATCTTAAGCCATTCCTTTAAATACAATGTAGCTTTCATTTTGAATTTTGTCGACAGACCAGAATACATCGAGAGAGAGAACACGGATTCAGAAAATAGGGATCAATCAAAGAAACAGTTAAATATATTTATGTTTATATTTGAAATATATGTTTCAACACCAACTGGTGGATAATAAAAACACTCTGATCTTGTAGATTTTTGGGTTTATGAAAGTATGTTTGAATCAGAAAAAAATGAACATTTTGGAGAGGCCTTAAATAAATATATTGATGAATCAAAAATCAACAGGTTTTTATTCATTCAGAAAATGTCCACGTTCAGTTCTGTAACCATGTTAATGTTGGAAGATTAGTGTACATATAATTATACTAGGGAGAATAGTGTACACTTGTAGGCTATACCCTCGTCTGTTGCCTGCGCTAACCATGGAACTGTGTGATGACGTGGCTAAGTGTTGGCGCCATGCGTCGGGTTTAAACTGTTACAGCTTGTTCTGCGCTCCGCTACATTCCCTTTGTATGCAACTTAACTCGGGTCGGAATCAGGGCCCAGCTGCCCAGGAGAAGAAGGCTCTGACTGTAGCACTCAATTGGCAACACACTGCATGGCACTGTGAGACATGGGAAACATACTGCACTGTGAGACATGGGCAACACACTGCACTGTGAGACATGGGCAACACACTGCACGGCACTGTGAGACATGGACAACACACTGCACTGCACTGTGATACATGGGCAACACACTGCACTGTGAGACATGGGCAACACACTGCACGGCACTGTGAGACATGGGCAACACACTGCACTGCACTGTGATACATGGGCAACACACTGCACTGTGAGACATGGGCAACACACTGCACTGTGAGACATGGGCAACATACTGCACTGTGAGACATGGGCAACACACTGCACTGTGATACATGGGCAACACACTGCACTGTGAGACATGGGCAACACACTGCACGGCACTGTGAGACATGGGCAACACACTGCACTGTGAGACATGGGCAACACACTGCACTGCACTGTGAGACATGGGCAACACACGGCACTGTGAGACATGGGCAACACACTGCACTGTGAGACATGGGCAACACACTGCACTGTGAGACATGGACAACACACTGCACTGCACTGTGAGACATGGACAACACACTGCACTGCACTGTGAGACATGGGCAACATACTGCACTGCACTGTGATACATGGGCAACATACTGCACTGCACTGTGAGACATGGGCAACATACTGCACTGCACTGTGAGATACAGGCAACACACTGCACTGCACTGTGAGACATGGGCAACACACTGCACTGCACTGTGAGACATGGGCAACACACTGCACTGCACTGTGAGACATGGGCAACACACTGCACTGTGAGACATGGGCAACATACTGCACTGTGAGACATGGGCAACATACTGCACTGTGAGACATGGGCAACATACTGCACTGCACTGTGAGACATGGGCAACATACTGCACTGCACTGTGATACATGGGCAACACACTGCACTGCACTGTGAGACATGGGCAACACTGCACTGTGAGACTGCACTGCACTGCACTGTGATGGGCAACACACTGCACTGTGAGACATGGGCAACATACTGCACTGCACTGTGAGACATGGGCAACACACTGCACTGCACTGTGAGACATGGGCAACACACTGCACTGTGAGACATGGGCAACACACTGCACTGTGAGACATGGGCAACATACTGCACTGTGAGACATGGGCAACATACTGCACTGTGAGACATGGGCAACATACTGCACTGGCAACACACTGCACTGCACTGTGAGACACAGACAACACACTGCACTGTGAGACATGGGCAACATACTGCACTGTGAGACATGGGCAACATACTGCACTGTGAGACATGGGCAACACACTGCACTGCACTGTGAGACACAGGCAACACACTGCACTGTGAGACACAGGCAACACACTGCACTGTGAGACATGGGCAACACACTGCACTGTGAGACATGGGCAACATACTGCACTGTGAGACATGGGCAACATACTGCATTTTGAGACATGGGCAACATACTGCACTGTGAGACATGGGCAACACACTGCACTGCACTGTGAGACACAGGCAACACACTGCACAGCACTGTGAGACATGGGCTACACACTGCACTGTGAGACATGGGCAACACACTGCACTGTGAGACATGGGCAACACACTGCACTGTGAGACATGGGCAACACACTGCACAGCACTGTGAGACACAGGCAACACACTGCACTGTGAGACATTTCTACGTATTTATGTTTGATATTTCTAGAACGATTAGTGTTTTTCTTTCATTCATACCATTACATGCCTTTGTGCTTTTGTCAAAACATGTTATTTTCCTTATTGTTCTGTTTTGGTGGTGTGTTACTTGGCTTTTGTACTTATTGTGTAAACCATTGTTTTATGACTGTGTCTAAACAGAATTCCTTCAATAAGCATGACAATATTGCCAAGTGGAATTTCAATCTCCATGTATGGGGATCTCTTGAGAATATGACATGCCACATATTTAGGGTTCCGTAAAGAGAAAGAACAGGAGATTGTCAGAAACCATGCTTCCTCATTCCCAACCAATGACATCAACACAAAGATCTCCCTGTTTTCCCTTAACAGAATAAATCCAGTTGATTAGGAATGTTTGTTTCCCCTGTCCCGTATTTGTGTGGCCGTTGTTTCCTGAAAATCCCATGTTTCCACCCCGCAACGCCAGAAGAGTACAGGGCTGACCGCAAATCACAGGACTTCCAAATGGAGTGTGTTCCACTACTATAGACCAGAGCCCTATTCCCTATCTAGTGCACTACTATTGATCAGAGCCCTATTCCCTATCTAGTGCACTACTGTAGACCAGAGCCCTATTCCCTATATAGTGCACTACTATTGACCAGAGCCCTATTCCCTATATAGTGCACTACTTTAGACCAGAGCTCTGTGGAACCCTATTCCCTATATAGTGCACTACTTTAGACCAGAGCCCTGTGGAACCTTATTCCATATATAGTGCACTACTTTAGACCAGAGCCCTGTGGAACCCTATTCCCTATATAGTGCACTACTTTAGACCAGAGCCATGTGGAACCCTATTCCCTATATAGTGCACTACTTTAGACCAGAGCCCTGTGGAACCCTATTCCCTATCTAGTGCACTACTTTAGACCAGAGCCCTGTGCGCAGTATAAGTCAATGTGGTACCATTTGGAATTCAGATCTGCGATCTCAGGGAGAGATGCGTGAGAAAAGCCATTGGCCTCCGCCGGCATGTTCTGCATTTGTTTTAATCAGGCAGGAAGTAGGAAGTGATGTCACTAGGTCACAAACAGGATGCTGTGATTATAATACAATGAGAATGTTTGGCCACATTATGGAGACCCAGAGGCCAGAGGCCAGAGGCCAAGCCCTTTTAGTACTGTGTGTACTGTGTGTGTGTACTGTGTGTGTGTCTACTGTGTGTGTGTGTACTGTGTGTGTGTACCTTGTGTGTGTCTACTGTGTGTGTGTACTGTGTGTGTGTACTGTGTGTGTCTACTGTGTGTACTGTGTGTGTGTACTGTGTGTGTGTGTGTGCCTGAGTATTTGAGTGTGCATATGAGAGAGAGAAAAACTGTTTAGGTGTGTGTGAATACTGTATGTATTCTAAGTGTGTCTATGAGAATGTGTGTGTGTGTGTGTGTGTGTGTGTGTGTGTGTGTGTGTGTGTGTGTGTGTGTGTGTGTGTGTGTGTGTGTGTGTGTGTGTGTGTGTGTGTGTGTGTGCGTGCGTGTGTGTGTGTGTGTGTGTGTGTGTGTGTGTGTGAGTGAGTCCGTGTGTGAGAGGAGAGAGGGTTCCACAGTCCCTCGGTGCGGGCGGGCAGTTGTCAGGGTAACAGGTAGAACGCTGTGTGTGAGTGAGTCCGTGTGTGAGAAGGAGAGAGGGTTCCACAGTCCCTCGGTGCGGGCGGGCAGTTGTCAGGGTAACAGGTAGAACGCTGTGTGTCAGCTGTGGCAGTGGAAGGTTTTACCAGATGACTAATGGCTGTGAGAGGGTTTTTTCCTCTCGGTCTGGCCAGGGAAACATCCCTCTCTACACCTAGTGATCCAGGCTGATTCTATTCCATCCTCTTTGACCACACGTCAACAGGATGTCTGCCTCCCCAATGGCACCCTACTCTCTAGATCAGTGGCTCTCAAAATCCTCTCCTCGGGGGGGGTGGGCCAGACGTTTCACAATTCTGTTGTAGTTCTGAACTAACTCACCTGGTCACAGGCTTGATGATTCGTTGACAATTTGAATCAGGTGTGATAGCCGTGGAATAGTTAAGCGCCTGGGCGTCCCCGAGGAGAGTGTCGTTACTCTCCATTCAGCTGTGTCGTTCCTCTCCATTCAGCTGTGTCGTTACTATCATTCAGCTGTGTCGTTACTCTCCATTCAGCTGTGTCGTTCCTCTCCATTCAGCGGTGTCGTTCCTCTCCATTCAGCTGTGTCGTTACTATCATTCAGCTGTGTCGTTACTATCATTCAGCTGTGTCGTTCCTCTCCATTCAGCTGTGTCAGCTGTGTCGTTACTCTCCATTCAGCTGTGTCATTACTATCATTCAGCTGTGTCGTTACTATCATTCAGCTCTCCATTCAGCTGTGTTCCTTCCTCTCCATTCAGCTGTGTCGCTGTTCCTCTCCATTCAGCTGTCATTCAGCGTCATTACTATCATTCATTACTCTCCATTCAGCTGTGTCATTACTATCATTCAGCTGTGTCATTACTATCATTCAGCTGTGTCGTTCCTCTCCATTCAGCGGTGTCGTTCCTCTCCATTCAGCGGTGTCGTTCCTCTCCATTCAGCTGTGTCATTACTCTCCATTCAGCTGTGTCATTACTATCATTCAGCTGTGTCGTTACTATCATTCAGCTGTGTCATTACTATCATTCAGCTGTGTCGTTCCTCTCCATTCAGCTGTGTCATTACTATCATTCAGCTGTGTCGTTACTATCATTCAGCTGTGTCATTACTCTCCATTCAGCTGTGTCGTTACTATCATTCAGCTGTGTCATTACTATCATTCAGCTGTGTCATTACTCTCCATTCAGCTGTGTCATTACTATCATTCAGCTGTGTCGTTACTCTCCATTCAGCTGTGTCGTTACTCTCCATTCAGGGCCAACTCTGAACTACCTCGAGATCTATTCGTCTGAACTTTTCCTACAAATCTCCCATTGACAACATCTGAACATGATTTATAATGAGAGACTGCATGAGTTAATCCAAGTTATATGAACACGGATCTCAAAGTCTCTAAAGCATGATGTTAGCCAGCTGAATGAGCTGTCGCATGAGGAGAGGATGCCAACTTCACTCTCACAACGTCCCAACCCCTTGACTTGCTTGAAAGGTGAGGCCAATTTTACTCTCCCAGACTCTTGATTCACAGACTCTCGATTCACAGACTCTCGAGTTGATTTGATCAATTAACCTTTGAATGTTAATCTCTTCTCTGGCCATTTACCTCAGGCTAAAATTATGATTACATCCCAAATGGCACCCTATTCCTTAAATAGTGCACTACTTTCAACCAGAGACCAATGGGCCATGGTCAAACGTAGTGCACTAAATAGGGAATATGGGGCCATTTGGGATGCAACCTATGTTTGCAAACATTTGGCACAATGGGGGCTAGCAAGCTATAATGTGTAACCTCTCTCTGGGATCACCTTTAATCTCTGACCCCTGACCTATAAGGTGGTGTAACCTCTCTCTGGGATCACCTTTAACCTCTGACCCTTGACCTATAAGGTGTAACCTCTCTCTGGGATCACCTTTAACCTCTGACCCTTGACCTGTAAGGTGTAACCTCTCTCTGGGATCACCTTTAATCTCTGACCCCTGACCTATAAATGGTGACCTCTGGGCTTCTCCTGATGTTCCTCCACGGTTCCTGTATATGTGTGTGTGTGTGTGTGTGTGGCTGTGTGGCTGTGTGCGTATGTGAGACCCAGGCAATACCAGGCATGAGCCCCACAGAGGAGCCAGATTGTGCACTCTGACAGGTCCATACATTTTTTTGACGTAGTGCCCAAGGCAAGGCAGGGGGATTTTTTAATGATATTTCTCTTTATAGCGAACTTAACCTACTGCCTTCCATCTGGGCTGCTCCCCCTCCCTAAACACATTCACAGCCCCAAAACCAGGCTTTTTTAGGACGTCTGTGTGTGTGTGTGTGTGTGTGTGTGTGTGTGTGTGTGTGTGTGTGTGGAGGGGGTGTGAGGTGGATAGGTTGACCCTGAGTCGGTGGCCTATGGCTGCCTGAAAGTGTGTGTGTTTTAATGGGCTCTGTGGTCTAGTCTGCTCTGTGTGTGTGTGTGTGTGTGTGTGTGTGTGTGTGTGTGTGTGTGTGTGTGTGTGTGTGTGTGTGTGTGTGTGTGTGTGTGTGTGTGTGTGTGTGTGTGTGTGCTGCGTAGTGACCCTGAGTCGGTGGCCTATGGCTGCCTGAAAGTGTGTGTGTTTTAATGGGCTCTGTGGTCTAGTCTGCTCTGTGTGTGTGTGTGTGTGTGTGTGTGTGTGTGTGTGTGTGTGTGTGTGTGTGTGTGTGTGTGTGTGTGTGTGTGTGTGTGTGTGTGTGTGTGTGTGTGTGTGTGTGTGCGTGTGTGTGTGTGTGCTGCGTAGTGCATGCAGGGCAAGAGGCTTGGCATATGCCACTGTTTTTATGGCAGAACAGGGTCTCACCCCGCAAACCGCAGCATCTGCTTGGCTGAGCTCTTTGTTAGGGAGGGTGTGTGTGTGTGTGTGTGTGTGTGTGTTCGGCTGAGCGCTCTCTGTTAGGGATGGTGTGTGTGTGTGTGTTTGGCTGAGCTCTTTCTATTAGGGAGGTGTGTGTGTGTGTGTGTGTTTGGCTGAGCTCTTTCTATTAGGGAGGGTGTGTGTGTGTTTTTTGTGTGTGTGTGTGTGTGTGTGTTTGTGTGTGTGTGTGTTTGGCTGAGCTCTCTCTCTCTTAGGGAGGGTTTGTGTGTGTGGAGGTGTAAGGGGGTCTTTTCAGCCTCTCGGCTGTTTTTGTTTCACCATTGCCAGCTCGAGGGGGTAACCGTGGAAACAGACTTGAATTTCAAGCCAATTTAGGAGAACAAAAGAGAGAGGAGGGAGGGGTCAGGTGGAGCAGCTTGTGTATGTGTACTTGTGTAGGGTGTGGGGTTGGGGGAGCCTGAGGGGGGTTTCATATAGACAGCTCCATATCTGGTTAAGTTACTGTATATAGCCAGCTCCATAAGTTACTGTATATAGCCAGCTCCATATCTAGATAAGTTACTGTATATAGCCAGCTCGATAAGTTACTGTATATAGCTAGCTCCATATCTAGATAAGTTAATGTATATAGCCAGCTCCATATCTAGATAAGTTACTGTATAGCCAGCTCGATAAGTTACTGTATATAGTCAGCTCCATATCTAGATAAGTTAATGTATATAGCCAGCTCCATATCTAGATAATTTACTGTATATAGCTAGCTCCATATCTAGATAAGTTAATGTATATAGCCAGCTCCATATCTAGATAAGTTACTGTATATAGCCAGCTCCATATCTAGATAAGTTACTGTAACTAGCCAGCTCCATATCTAGATAAGTTACTGTATATAGCCAGCTCCATATCTAGATAAGTTACTGTATATAGCCAGCTCCATATCTAGATAAGTTACTGTAAATAGCCAGCTCCATATCTGGTTAAGTTAATGTATATAGCCAGCTCCATATCTGGTTAAGTTACTGTAAATAGCCAGCTCCATATCTAGATAAGTTACTGTAAATAGCCAGCTCCATATCTGGTTAAGTTAATGTATATAGCCAGCTCCATATCTGGTTAAGTTAATGTAAATAGCCAGCTCCATAAGTTACTGTATATAGCCAGCTCCATATCTACATAAGTTACTGTATATAGCCAGCTCCATATCTAGATACGTTACTGTAAATAGCCAGCTCCATATCTGGTTAAGTTAATGTATATAGCCAGCTCCATATCTGGTTAAGTTCATGTATATAGCCAGCTCCATATCTGGTTAAGTTACTGTAAATAGCCAACTCCATATCTGGTTAAGTTCATGTAAATAGCCAGCTCCATAAGTTACTGTAAATAGCCAGCTCCATATCTAGATAGGTTACTGTAAATAGCCAGCTCCACATCTGGTTAAGTTACTGTATATAGCCAGCTCCATAAGTTACTGTAAATAGCCAGCTTCATAAGTTACTGTAAATAGCCAGCTCCATAAATTACTGTAAATATCCAGCTCCATATCTAGATAAGTTACTGTAAATAGCCAGCTCCATATCTGGTTAAGTTACTGAAAATAGCCAGCTCCATATCTGGTTAAGTTACTGTAAATAGCCAGCTCCATATCTAGATAAGTTAATGTAAATAGCCAGCTCCATAAGTTACTGTATATAGCCAGCTCCATATCTAGATAAGTTACTGTATATAGCCAGCTCCATATCTAGATAAGTTACTGTAAATAGCCAGCTCCATATCTGGTTAAGTTAATGTATATAGCCAGCTCCATATCTGGTTAAGTTAATGTATATAGCCAGCTCCATATCTGGTTAAGTTACTGTAAATAGCCAGCTCCATAAGTTACTGTAAATATCCAGCTCCATATCTAGATAGGTTACTGTATATAGCCAGCTCCATATCTAGATAAGTTACTGTATATAGCCAGCTCCATATCTAGATAAGTTACTGTAAATAGCCAGCTCCATATCTGGTTAAGTTAATGTATATAGCCAGCTCCATATCTGGTTAAGTTAATGTATATAGCCAGCTCCATATCTGGTTAAGTTACTGTAAATAGCCAGCTCCATAAGTTACTGTAAATAGCCAGCTCCATATCTAGATAGGTTACTGTAAATAGCCAGCTCCATATCTGGTTAAGTTACTGTATATAGCCAGCTCCATACGTTACTGTAAATAGCCAGCTCCACAAGTTACTGTAAATAGCCAGCTCCATACGTTACTGTAAATATCCAGCTCCATATCTATATAAGTTACTGTAAATAGCCAGCTCCATATCTGGTTAAGTTACTGTAAATAGCCAGCTCCATATCTGGTTAAGTTACTGTAAATAGCCAGCTCCATATCTAGATAAGTTACTGTATATAGCCAGCTCCATATCTAGATAAGTTACTGTAAATAGCCAGCTCCATATCTGGTTAAGTTACTGTAAATAGCCAGCTCCATATCTGGTTAAGTTACTGTAAATAGCCAGCTCCATATCTAGATAAATTACTGTAAATAGCCAGCTCCATATCTAGATAAATTACTGTATATAGACAGCTCCATGTGTAGGTAAGTTACTTTCTAGAATCAGCGTTTAAATGTTGTCACGTTTGGTAAGGTTGTTGACTGTGTGTTTCAGATGCGTTAGAGAATGTAGGTTTTTGTGTATGGTCAAGTCTAACAGTTTGGATCGTTCTATCCATAGAGTTACATATTAGAAATGGAATGTACTCTGTGATGTAATAGGGTGTCTGTGGTTCTACCTCTCCCTTTAATCAAATGTATAATCACTTTGGTGAAAAACAATAGAAGAAACAGCATCAGTAAAATTTTCTTCATTGTTAAAAAAACACCACCACAAAAAAAAAAAATCTCACTTTTCATTCACTGGCATAGAAATTATTAACAAGAAATTAAAATGTTTTATTCTTCAGAAGTCCTTATATACAAAATAATATTATAAAACATATAAAGAGCAGTTGTAGCATTCATCAATATTTAAATTAAACTCTGGAAATAATCATCATTTAATTTTTATTTTGTACATTATTGGTTCTGTAATTTCAGAAAGTCATTATAGGCAGGCAGTGGTATGACAGTGTCTTTTAGGAATCCTTTTGTGTCTCAAATTACACCCTACGTCATTACTTAGTGCACTACTTTTGACCAGAGCTCATAAGCCTCTGGTCAAAAGTAGTGCACTACTATATAGGAAATAGAGTGCCTTTTGGGACGGAGATTATTGTAAATATAAACTTATCCGTCGGTTCCCTTCCTGTTTTCTTGGACTACTGCTGGCACAGAACTGAGTATTACGCTTCTGTGATTTATTTGTCGCGTCTTAAATGAATATATCCTATTTAGTGCACGCAACCTCCAAATTACTGTTGATTCAAAAAAGTGTATTTTCCACTTCTGTTTTTATTTTTGTAGGTCAAATGCTCCATGAAGAGACAAGGGTTTCGTCTTTTTAGCATCCAAAAACACACTCTTTTAGGCTTCTAGTAAATTTTGGACATACAATCTTTTCACCATCTTGCATGAAATGGAAAAGTCCGGAAAAAGTCCACCCAAGTATTTTTTGTTTCTAGAGATTGAACGATGAGACGTTTGATTGTTTGTTTGTTCAGTCAAGAGATTCATCGTTCTCATTGTGTTTGTTGTGGTTTCGACTGCTGGTCGGTCGTGGCGGTCAGTGGGTGATCTTCATTGAGTTAGCTCCACCCTGGACCCTGCATAGCAGGTCAATGATGCTGGCTAGGGGTTAAAGATCAGTCTAATCTCAGGCACCTCCATCTTGATTAGTTGGCTGTCGTGAGTCACCACGATAAGTCAAGGGTCAACTGAGGGATCAGGGTTCAACTACGAGCTACGGACATTTTTCCTGTTTCACCTACTCTCTCCTCCAATCGCTGCCAAGGACGGATGAGTTCAGTTCAGGTTCATTGTTTTTGCTTAATAATGACACTCTACCAGTCCCCTCCACACCCAGTGCAGTTCAGTCAGTCATTTAACAGTTCATTTAACCATTTGTTCCCAGAAGTTAATAGGTCCATGACTGTGAACTGTACACATTTTGTATACAAACACTCGGTCAATGTTAAAGTTCAGTAAAGTTCAGTCTAGAGTGTTAATTTTTTCATTTTTCACGGAGGAGAGATTCCGCTCTCTTCTCTGTCTCTCTGTTTTTCTCCATGGTCCCATCTCTCTAGTGCTCCAGAGCAGCAGTGACATCAGAAACAGATCTTCAGTCTCTCCTCAGGTTCTTTGTAAACAATCCAGAAAAATATTTTCTGCGTTTGATTGCCTTTCTCCTCCGCCTTCTTGCTCCCTCGCTTTTCTACCTCACACAGCTTTATACCTGGGAGGAAGAGAAGATGAAAAGGTTAGAGGTCAGCTGTGAGGACTGGGGAAAACATTGAGCCATCATTCCCATTTTCTCTATGAACTGGGAAACTGCACACATGTCCCAAGATAATAACACTCATATAAGCCAATCACAAAAGTTATGTAATCTATTCTTGCTGGTATACTATCGCCATTGTGTTTTGCTTGGCAACATCCTTCCTCAATTACACTCAGCACCTCGGTGTTAAAAGTCCAATATGCAGCCATTTTTATCTCAATATCAAGTCATTTCTGTGTAATAATTAAGTACCTTACTGTGATTGTTTTCAATTAAAATGGTCAAAAACAATTTGCTTCTTAGCAAAGGGAAATGTCTTAAGCAAGAACTTAGCTAGAATTATCTGGGAGTGGTCTGAGTGGAAACAGGAAAAACCCTAGAAATGAGCTATTATTGGCAGAGAGGTTTGAAAAAAAAATAAAAAAATCATATTTAATCATACTTCCTCCCACTGAAACAAGCAGAAACTTTAGGTGGTCTTTTCAAACAGCTCTTACACTAAAAGAGTAGTATCATCATTTTCACAATTTCACAGTATCATTCCAAACTCACAGTGTGGAAATATACATAAAACACAGAGAAATCCCATTTTTTTGACTCCACTGGGCCTTTAAGACATAGGGTCTGAGAGACACAGTGAAGTTGAAAAAGGTATCAAAACCATATTCCTGTACTTGAAAAAAAACTTATCCCTTTCTTAGACCATCACATTTTTCAGTTTGAAGGATAGTGATTTGATACCCTTTTCTAGTTTAGAGAGAGCATTATAAGATTACTCCACCAGACAGTCCTATCAGAAAGTATTCAGACCCCTTGACTTATTACACATTGTGTTGTGTTACAGCCTGAATTCAAAATAGATTAAATTGGGATTTCTTTTTTGTCACTGTAAGGGTGCCGTCTTTCGGATGCGACGTTAAACGGGTTTCCTGACTCTCTGTGGTAACTAAATATCCCATGGCACTTATCGTAAAAGTAGGGGTGTTAACCCCCGGTGTTCTGACTAAAACCCCAATCTGACCCTCATACCATCATGGCCAACTAATCATCCCCAGCTTCCAATCGCCTCATTCACCCCCCCCCCCTCCTCCTCTCCCGTGTAACTATTCCCCAGGTCGTTGCTGTAAATGAGAATGCAGTCTCAGTCAACTTACCTGGTAAAATAAGGGTTTAAATAAAACAAACATCTCACACACCTACAGACAATACCCCACAATGACAAAGTGAAAATATGGTTTTTTTTAAAGAAAAAATAAGTAAATACAGAAATATTTGCCCGTTATTCTTTTCTAAATTCTTCAAGCTCTGTCAAATTGGTTGTTGGATCATTGCTAGACAACAATTGTCAGGTCTTGCAATAGATTTTCAAGTAGATTTAAGTCAAAATTTTCATTCACCTGACAGCTCTGTCAAATTGGTTGTTGGATCATTGCTAGACAACAATTTTCAGGTCTTGCAATAGATTTTCAAGTAGATTTAAGTCAAAATTTGAATTCACCTGACAGCTCTGTCAAATTGGTTGTTGGATCATTGCTAGACAACAATTTTCAGGTCTTGCAATAGATTTTCAAGTAGATTTAAGTCAAAACTTGAATTCACCTGACAGCAGGACAATGACCTAAAACACAAGGTCAAATATACAGTGGAATTGCAAGAAGGCAGTGAATGTTTCTGAGTGGCCGAGTTAATCTCATAGTGTCTGGTGGAAAGTAGAGTGAACCAGGTTTTCCATTAGGATTTTTCCTGTGCCATTATGTTTGGGTTTTTTTTATCCTGAAAAACTCCCCAGTCCTTAACGAATACAAGCAAACCCATAACATGATGCAGCAACCACTATGGATATTGTTACTCAGTGATGTGTTGTGTTGGATTTGCCCCAAACATAACACTTTGTATTCAGGACAAAAAGTGAATTGCTTTGCCACATTTTTTGCACTATTACTTTAGTACCTTGTTGCAAACATGATGCATGTTTTGGAATATGTTTATGCTGTACAGACTTCCTTCTTTTCACTCTGTCATTTAGGTTAGTATTGAGGAGTAACTACAATATTGTTGATGCATCCTCAGTTTTCTCCTTTCACAGCCATTAAACTCGGTAACTGTTTTAAAGTCTCCATTGGCCTCATGATGAAATCCCTGAGTAGTTTCCTTCCTCTCCAGGAACTGAGTTAGGAAGGACGCCTGTATCTTTGTAGTGACTGGGTGTATTGATACACCATCCAAAGTGTAATTAATAACGTCACCATGCTCAAAGGGCTATTCAATGTCTGCTTTCCCAATTACCCATCTACCAATAGGAGCCCTTCTTTACAAGGCATTGGAAAACATACCTGGTCTTTGTGGTTGAATCTGTGTTTGAAATTCACTGCTCAACTGAGGGACCTTACAGATAATTGTATGTGTTAAACACTATTGCACACAGTCCATGCAATTTATGTGACTTGTTAACCAAATGTTTACTCCTGAACATATTTAGGCTTGCCATAACAAAGGGGTTGAACACTTACTGACTTAAAACATTTCATCTTATAATTTTTTTATTAATTTGGAAAAACATAATTCCACTTTGACTTTATAGGGTATTGTGTGGAGGCCAGTGACACAAAATCTTAATTAAATCCATTTTAAATTCAGGCTGTAAGACAACACAATGTGGAAAATGTCATGGGGTGTGAATGCTTTCTGAAGTCCCTGCTATATAGGCCTACAGTATCTCGCCCTGTCTTATTTTCAAGTAAAATAATATGTGTAAAAAAAAAAAATGTGTAAAAAAAAAAAACATCACCAACCATAAATATCATTGATACTATAAGAGTGACATGAAATACTTCAGATAAGTACTTTTTTTTGTTGCTGTGGTATTTTTCTTGTCTTACCTCTGTTGCTATGACGCACTCCCTCTTCTCTTCTCCTATAACAAAGACAGACTGGTAGATCTGAGAGTCTCGAGAGGAACATATCGTTGATATCCTACACTCCTCCTTTTCACTGCAAAACACACAAGTCAACACACACTGTTAGCCTACCTTAACGACACACACTGTTAGCCTACCTTAACGACACACACTGTTAGCCTACCGTAACGACACACACTGTTAGCCTACCTTAATGACACACACTGTTAGCCTACCGTAACGACACACAAGTCAACACACACTGTTAGCCTACCTTAATGACACACAAGTCAACACACACTGTTAGCCTACCTTAACGACACACAAGTCAACACACACTGTTAGCCTACCTTAACGACACACAAGTAAACACACACTGTTAGCCTACCGTAACGACACACACTGTTAGCCTACCTTAACGACACACACTGTTAGCCTACCTTAACGACACACACTGTTAGCCTACCTTAATGACACACACTGTTAGCCTACCTTAATGACACACACTGTTAGCCTACCTTAACGACACAGACTGTTAGCCTACCTTAATGACACACACTGTTAGCCTACCTTAATGACACACACTGTTAGCCTACCTTAACGACACACACTGTTAGCCTACCTTAATGACACACACTGTTAGCCTACCTTAATGACACACACTGTTAGCCTACCTTAACGACACACACTGTTAGCCTACCTTAATGACACACAATGTTAGCCTACCTTAATGACACACACTGTTAGCCTACCTTAACGACACACACTGTTAGCCTACCTTAATGACACACACTGTTAGCCTACCTTAATGACACACACTGTTAGCCTACCTTAACGGCACACAAGTCAACACACACTGTTAGCCTACCTTAACGACACACACTGTTAGCCTACCTTAATGACACACACTGTTAGCCTACCTTAATGACACACACTGTTAGCCTACCTTAATGACACACACGTCAACACACACTGTTAGCCTACCGTAACGCCATACAAGTCAACACACACTGTTAGCCTACCTTAACGACACACACTGTTAGCCTACCTTAACGACACACACGTCAACACACACTGTTAGCCTACCTTAATGACACACACGTCAACACACACTGTTAGCCTACCTTAACGACACACACTGTTAGCCTACCTTAACGACACACAAGTCAACACACACTGTTAGCCTACCTTAACGACACACACTGTTAGCCTACCATAACGACACACAAGTCAACACACACTGTTAGCCTACCGTAACGACACACAAGTCAACACACACTGTTAGCCTACCTTAATGACACACACGTCAACACACACTGTTAGCCTACCTTAACGACACACAAGTCAACACACACTGTTAGCCTACCTTAACGACACACACTGTTAGCCTACCTTAACGGCACACACTGTTAGCCTACCTTAACGACACACACTGTTAGCCTACCTTAACGACACACACTGTTAGCCTACCGTAACGACACACACTGTTAGCCTACCGTAACGACACACAAGTCAACACACACTGTTAGCCTACCTTAACGACACACAAGTCAACACACACTGTTAGCCTACCTTAATGACACACAAGTCAACACACACTGTTAGCCTACCTTAACGACACACAAGTCAACACACACTGTTAGCCTACCTACCGTGTGTGTGTGTGTGTGTGTGTGTGTGTGTGTGTGTGTGTGTGTGTGTACCTGGAGGTGTACGTGTGTATACAGTATTAGTACAGATGTAGGATCTTAATTTGTGCAAGTTTGCTACAGAAGGAAAATAATCCTGCAGCAACAGGAAATGTGGATTATTATGTGGATTATATTTAATGGACATTTTTTTTTACGGTGACTCAAGTCTGAAATGTCAGAGTGGAAGTGACAAACTCAAATAGACTACAAGTTTGCATTTCCTGCAATTCTCAGCAACATAAGAGTGAATAAATTAAGATCCTACAGCTGTAGTGGGTCGTCACGTCTACTCCCGCTCCTTCCCTCCCTCCTGCGGTTGATGTCGCCGGGATACTAACCACCGGTCCTGGCAATCATTGCGCGTACCTGAGCTTCATCATTACGCGCACCTGAGCTTCATCATTACACGCACCTGAGCTTCATCATTACGCGCACCTGATCTTCATCATTACGCACACCTGGCATCACCATTACGCGTACCTGATTTTCATCATTACGTGCACCTGAGCTTCATCATTACGTGCACCTGAGCTTCATCATTACGTGCACCTGAGCTTCATCATTACGTGCACCTGAGCTTCATCATTACATCACACCTAGACTCCATTACCTCCCCTTTATCTGACACCCCCCTTAGGTTCCTTCCCCAGGCAGTATTGTTTCTGTTTGTTCATATCTAGACGCTACTCCTATGTTGTATCGTTCCATGTTCTTTGTGATTTTAAACTGCTTCTCGACTCCCAGCGTCTATGTTACAGGGGGGAGAGTAAGTGGCAGGGTTTAAACCGTTGCATTCAGGTCCTGGTGCGACTTACAAAATGAACGAGGCCGTTTTTCCCCTCTCACAGTAAACAGAACAGACTTACAGCCTATAGAAATAATGTCCAGAACGCATGACCTTTCACCTTTCACACATGTACGGAAACAGTTTCCTGGAGTGTTAGTGTAGCAATGGTACCAGGCGCTATAAGTAGCCTAGCCATAGGTCTCAAGGTATATCGCCTTGTTTGTAGATCAAGATATAAAACTTAATTTATATAAACATGTACATTATTTTACCTGTACATTCTTAATATATATAAACATGTACATTATTTTACCTGTACATTCTTAATATATATAAACATGTACATTATTTTACCTGTACATTCTTAATTTATATAAACATGTACATTATTTTACCTGTACATTCTTAATTTATATAAACATGTACATTATTTTACCTGTACATTCTTAATTTATATAAACATGTACATTATTTTACCTGTACATTCCACTCATCGGTATTTTCTCTTCTAAACACTTCTCGTAGATGTGATTTAGTCTTTTATCCTCTTGCGACTTATCATCCTTGAACTCCTTTGACTTTGCGTTACTATAGTCCAAGTGATAGTTCTTGTGGATAAAATTTGACTTCTCTGATTCGCAGTCCACCTCCAGTACAACCTTCTGATTGGTGTTCTTCAGCTGGGTGGCCGGGATAAGGTTATCCTTCTGTACGTCTGATAGGTTGTTCATGGTCTCCCGGTCTCCTCTGTCCCTTCCTATCTGCCTGTGAATGTGTCTTAGAGCCAGCCCCACCATGCATAGCAGCACCAGAAACGCAACCAGCCCTACAGCCAGGGAAACTGCCGCCCACTGGAAGCCATCTTGGCTCTCTCCGTTGATCCTCTCACCACCGACTGGCAGGGTCACTGCAAAGAACTGACAGCGGGGTCCAGTGAAGCCGACGGGACAGATACAGGTGGTGGGGGATTTCCCCGGCCCCCCTTCCCCTGTGCAGAGTCCTCCGTTGAGACAGGGGCGCGTGGAGCACTCGTCCAGGACGCGGTCACAGTTTCGGCCGGCGTACCCCGGGGGGCAGGCACAGGTGTAGTCGTTGATGCGGTCCAGGCAGGTCCCTCCGTTGGTGCAGGGGTTACCGGCACACTCGTTGATGTTGATCTCGCAGCGCTGGCCGGTGAAACCGGAGCGACAGCTACACAGACGCACGCCACCATGGATCAAACACAGACCACCTAGAGAGAGAGACACAGGGGTTCAGGGGTTTAGGGGTTAGGGGTCGGAGTTCAGGAGTTAGAGTTCAGGGGTTAGAGTTCAGGGGTTAGAGTTTAGGGGTTAGGGTTCAGGGGTTAGGGTTCAGGGGTTAGGGTTCAGGGGTTAGGGTTCAGAGGTCAGGGTCTTACGCATAGGGTTCAGAGGTCAGGGTCTTACGCATGGGGGAGAGCACACAGTTTGCCATTATAGGCCCTGTCCGGAAACAACCCCTAGACGCTTGTGGAGGATTTGATAAGTTTAAACAATATTGCAATTGCTCCATCTTGCCCTCTGATAGGCTAGGTGCAATTTTCGCTATTGCTTACACATCTCCAATCGTCACATTGTGAAGTCTCAGTAACCATCACATGGAGCAGAAGAACAAATCATACCATCCCCTTCATCACTAAACCACCATAATGAGCTGGAATGCTTATCCAAAAGGTCGACCAGACCCAAAACACAGGCCAATGTGCTTATCCAAAAGGTCGACCTGACCCAAAAGTACAGCTAACAGTAATGCCAACAGTAAAGCCAATAGTAAAGCCAATAGTAAAGCTAACAGTAAAGCTGACAGTAAAGCTAACAGTAAATCCAACAGTAAAGCTAACAGCTAACAGTACAGCTAACAGTACAGCTAACAGTACAGCTACCTGTACAGCTAGCCGTACAGCTAACATTAAAGCTAACCGTACAGCTAGCCGTACGGCTAACAGTACAGCTAACAGTAAAGCTAACAGTACAGCTAACAGTACAGCGATGCATTTTTGGGGTCAATTCGATTTAAAATCTAGTCAATTCAGGAAGTACACTGACATCCCAATTCCAATTGCAATTTTCTTCAATGGTTTTCAATTAGGAAAATATTGAATTGGAACGTACTTTCTGAATTGACTGCAATTAAAATGTAATTGAGCCCAACCCTGCAGTGTTGGGTGACATTCCTGGAAGCTGACAAGAAGTCACCACATGTTTACATCCAGGACAATAGACACACAGTTCCCACAGATTCCTGTTGTTCCATAACACTTCCAGCCTACCGAACCCCAGGGGAATTCAGGGAAGAGAGAGAGAGAGAGTACAGGCGTTCTCCCACACTTTCAACCTGCCAGGGGAATTCAGGGGAAGAGAGGGGAGAAGGAAGGGGGAAGGGGAAGAGGGGGAGAGAGAGGAGGAAGGGAAGAGAGAGGAGAGGGGGGGGGAAGGGGGAGAGAGGCGAGGGGGAAGAGAGAGGAGAGGGGGAAGAGAGAGGCGAGGCGGGGGACGAGAGAGGCGAGGGGGAAGAGAGGGGAGAAGGGAGGTCGGGAAGAGGGGGAGGAGAGAGGAGAGGGGGAGAGGGGGGGAGGAGAGAGAGAGAGGGGAAGAGAGGAGAGAAGGGAGGTCGGGAAGAGGGGGAGGAGAGAGAGGAGAGGGGGAAGAGAGGAGAGAAGGGAGGTCGGGAAGAGGGGGAGGAGAGAGGAGAGGGGGAAGAGAGGAGAGAGGGGGAAGAGGGGGAGGAGAGAGGTGAGGGGGAAGAGAGGAGAGAAGGGAGGTCGGGAAGAGGGGGAGGAGAGAGGGGGAGGAGAGAGGGGGAAGAGGGGGAGGAGAGGGGGAAGAGGGGAGCAGTGAGAACCGGACTTGAGGGGGGTAAAGGAGAGGGGAAAGTGAGTGTAGTCTACCGTTGGCGCAGGGAAGGGACGTGCACTTGTCCACTCTTTTCTCACAATTGAGTCCTGTGTATCCGGGAGGACACTCGCAGGTGTAGCTGCGACCATTGTCCTTCTGATGGCACTGTCCGCTGTGGAAGCAAGGGGAGTCTGCACACGTCAGCAGGCTGTGTTCACAGTGGGAACCCTCGAAACCTTGCGGACACGAACACCTGTAGCCAACATCCAGGTTCTGGTGGAGGAGAGAGAGAGAGAAAGAGAAGGAAATGATTTCAGATCTAACAGAGACCGTTGGGAGTGTCGATATGAAGCCTTCCCAGTAAAGGGAGGAAGAAGGGGATGCAGTATTTATTAAAGCAACATTCAAATAGAGCCAGCGAGAGTTGTTGGTCAGAGGGTCCAACTTTCTCCAACCAATAGCTCATACTTTTTCTTGCTCATACATTCTGACCACATTCTGTCCCTACTAGTCTGGTATCTAGTGACTCCTGAGATCCACTGCTACAACTCTCTTATAACCTGTCCATCTTGCTACTACTACTGCTACTGCTACTGGAACTACTACTACTGGAACTACTACTGCTACTACTACTGGAACTACTACTACTGCTACTACTACTGGAACTACTACTACTGGAACTACTACTACTACTGGAACTACTACTACTACTGCTACTACTACTGGAACTACTACTACTGGAACTACTACTACTACTACTGGAACTACTACTACTACTACTGGAACTACTACTGGAACTACTACTACTACAGGAACTACTACTACTACTGGAACTACTACTACTACTGGAACTACTACTACTACTGGAACTACTACTACTGGAACTACTACTTGTGGAACTACTACTACTACTACTACTACTACTACTACTACTACTGGAACTACTACTACTACTACTACAGGAACTACTACTACTACTGGAACTACTACTACTACAGGAACTACTACTACTACTGGAACTACTACTACTACTGGAACTACTACTACTACTACTACTACTACTACTACTGCAGGAACTACTACTACTACTGGAACTACTACTACTACTACTGGAACTACTACTACTACTACTGGAACTACTACTGGAACTACTACTACTACAGGAACTACTACTACTACTGGAACTACTACTACTACTGGAACTACTACTACTACTGGAACTACTACTACTGGAACTACTACTTGTGGAACTACTACTACTACTACTACTACTACTACTACTACTGGAACTACTACTACTACTACTACAGGAACTACTACTACTACTGGAACTACTACTACTACAGGAACTACTACTACTACTGGAACTACTACTACTACTGGAACTACTACTACTACTACTACTACTACTACTACTGCAGGAACTACTACTACTACTGGAACTACTACTACTGGAACTACTACTACTGGAACTACTACTGGAACTACTACTACTACTACTACTACTGCAGGAACTACTACTACTACTGGAACTACGACTACTACTACCGCTACTACTACTACTACCGCTACTACTACCGCTACTACTACCACTACTACTACTACTACTACTACTACTGCTGCTGCTACTGCTGCTTCTAATACTACTGCTGCTACTGCTACTCTTGCTACTACTACTGCTACTGCTACTGTTGCTGCTGCTACTAATACTACTGCTACTGCTACTAATACTACTACTGCTACTACTGCTACTACTACTACTACTATTAACTGACCGTGTGGAGTCCTCCGTTCCTACAGGGGATGTTACTTATAACCTGTCTCTCTACAGATGTAGGATCTTAATTTGAACACTCTTTTGTTGCTGAGAATTGTCCTTCACAGTAGGAAATGCAATGTTGATGTGTATTTTGTTTCAGGAGAGTCGAAGGTCGAGAGCCAAGCATGCCCTGAAACAAGCCTCACTGCCTGCTTAACCCGGAAGCCAGCCGCACCAATGTGTCTGAGGAAACACCG
Source organism: Oncorhynchus nerka (assembly GCF_034236695.1). Lineage (NCBI taxonomy): Eukaryota > Metazoa > Chordata > Actinopteri > Salmoniformes > Salmonidae > Oncorhynchus > Oncorhynchus nerka. The sequence continues at coordinate 9,283,692 of NC_088408.1, read as the reverse complement.
TCCAGCTGGCGACCGTAGTCAGCTTGCAGGTGCCCCGGGCCACCACAAGAGGTCGCTAGAGCGCGATGGGACAAGGAAATTCCATCCGGCCAAACCATTCAGTGTTTCAAAAAGGCTTCCGAAGTTCCATTTTGAAATGTCAGACTTGATTTGCCCCCCCAAAAAATTAGCAATCTCTACCAAAAATGTCCACTATTCATAATCCACATAATAATTAACATTTCCTGTTGCTGCAGGATTATTTTCTTGCTGTAGAAAACTGGCTCAAATGAAGATCCAATATCTGTAGCTACTACTACTACTACTACTGTTCCTTCTAACATGGTGATCCAGCGACTCCTGAGGGGCTCACTACTCACCGTGCAGAGTCCTCCGTACCTGCAGGGGTTGCTGTCACATTCCTGCAGCTCCAGCTCACAGTTTAACCCAGTGAACCCAGGGGGACAGGTACAGGTGAAGCTGCCCTGGCCTGTGTTCATACAGGTCGCCCCGTTCACACACGGCCGATGGTGCGTGCAGAAGTTCAAGTCTGGAAGGGAGCAACAGAGGGGTCAAAGGTCGAATAAAGGAAAAATATAGGCTAATATATCAGGTCAAGGTCAACTACTAAAAATATAAATCATAGTTCACAGACTCTGAGACACAATAGCCCGTATTAAGTTGAATGTGTTGACAGCTGGAGAAATTGTTTGAGCTGCGCTGAGAATTCTAAAAGTATGACAGCCAACATTCTAATATTCCAGAACACTGCTGTGTGTACGTGGACACATTCCGTACTCCGATAGACCCTTCAGTCAAATAGATGTGTCAACTAACATCCTTTCAACTCATTACAAAAAAAAGGAGTGTAAAAGAAAATCCTGATAAGATCATAAGTGAGAGGGCCATCTTTATTTTTTGGTGATTATTTTAGGGTCAGTATTTTAATTATATATATTTTTAAATTGCAGATATTTTCTTATATGTTACAGTCAGATTGCCCCTTTCTCTGTGCAACTACAATGCTGATGATGAAGATGTGTTCTTACCCTGGTCACAGAAGAGCCCTCCCCAGCCCTCCTTACAGTTACACTGCCAAGGCTGTTGGC
>NC_088408.1:9252604-9277604 GCF_034236695.1 Oncorhynchus nerka | reverse complement strand
TGTCTCTCTCGCCAGCCCCAAATGCATCAGGACAAGATTTCAACAAAAACCTGATATAAACTGTGGCATCATCTCACTGCTGCCACCAACGCGGCGATTGAGGAGGAACAATCAAAGCAAGCTTGAACATGAGTCAACTCCCTCATCTCTCAGAACCAAACCTCTTAGCAGAGGTCACAGACTACCTATATACAAGGAAGCTATAGCTACTCCTCTCACTCGCTCACTGAAAACCCATGTACCACGACTACATGTATCAGCACCACAAGCTCTAAAAACGTGTTGAAGAAGCAGAGCAGCCAAAGTGCATCAAAAACAACAGGTCTACCAACAAGTCTACCAACAAGTCTACCAACAAGTCTACCAACAGGTCTACCAACAGGTCTACCAACAAGTCTACCAACAAGTCTACCAACAGGTCTACCAACAAGTCTACCAACAAGTCTACCAACAGGTCTACCAACAGGTCTACCAACAAGTCTACAAACAAGTCTACCAACAAGTCTACAAACAAGTCTACCAACAAGTCTACCAACAAGTCTACCAACAAGTCTACCAACACGTCTACCAACAAGTCTGCCAACAGGTCTACCAAGAGGTCTACCAACAAGTCTACAAACAAGTCTACCAACAGGTCTACCAACAGGTCTACCAACAGGTCTACCAACAAGTCTACCAACAAGTCTACCAACAAGTCTACCAACAGGTCTAACAACAAGTCTACCAACAAGTCTACCAACAAGTCTACAAACAAGTCTACCAACAAGTCTACCAACAAGTCTACAAACAAGTCTACCAACAAGTCTACAAACAAGTCTACCAACAAGTCTACCAACAAGTCTACCAACAAGTCTAGAAACAAGTCTACCAACAAGTCTACAAACAAGTCTACCAACAAGTCTACCAACAAGTCTACCAACAAGTCTACCAACAAGTCTAGAAAAAAGTCTACCAACAAGTCTACAAACAAGTCTACCAACAAGTCTACCAACAAGTCTACCAACAGGTCTACCAACAAGTCTACCAACAAGTCTACCAACAAGTCTACCAACAAGTCTACCAACAAGTCTAGAAACAAGTCTAGAAACAAGTCTACCAACAAGTCTACCAACAAGTCTAACAACAAGTCTACCAACAAGTCTAGAAACAAGTCTACAAACAAGTCTACCAACAAGTCTACCAACAAGTCTACAAACAAGTCTACCAACAAGTCTACCAACAAGTCTAGAAACAAGTCTACCAACAAGTCTAGAAACAAGTCTACCAACAAGTCTACAAACAAGTCTACCAACAAGTCTAACAACAAGTCTACCAACAAGTCTAGAAACAAGTCTACCAACAAGTCTACCAACAAGTCTACCAACAGGTCTACCAACAGGTCTACCAACAAGTCTACCAACAAGTCTACAAACAAGTCTACCAACAGGTCTACCAACAAGTCTACCAACAAGTATACCAACAAGTCTACAAACAAGTCTACCAACAGGTCTACCAACAAGTCTACAAACAAGTCTACCAACAAGTCTACAAACAAGTCTACCAACAGGTCTACCAACAAGTCTACCAACAAGTCTACCAACAAGTCTACCAACATGTCTACAAACAAGTCTACCAACAAGTCTACCAACAAGTCTACAAACAAGTCTACAAACAAGTCTACAAACAAGTCTACCAACAAGTCTACCAACAAGTCTACAAACAAGTCTGCCAACAAGTCTGCCAACAAGTCTACCAACAAGTCTACCAACAAGTCTACAAACAGGTCTACCAACAGGTCTATAAACAGGTCTACCAACAAGTCTACCAACAAGTCTGCCAACAAGTCTACCAACAAGTCTACCAACAAGTCTACCAACAGGTCTACCAACAGGTCTACAAACAGGTCTACCAACAAGTCTACCAACAAGTCTACAAACAGGTCTACCAACAGGTCTACCAACAGGTCTACCAACAGGTCTACCAACAGATCTACCAACAGGTCTACCAACAAGTCTACCAACAAGTCTACCAACAAGTCTACCAACACGTCTACCAACAGGTCTACCAACAGGTCTACCAACAGGTCTACCAACAAGTCTACCAACAGGTCTACCAATAGGTCTACCAACAGGTCTACCAACAAGTCTACCAACAGGTCTACCAACAAGTCTACCAAGCTGGAATAAAAACGTAATCATTGAAGACATGCTGATTGTATATAACATATTGGTAAAAGACATGTGACGTGGATGGAGATCTCTGATAGGTCAGTGGGGGTTGAGTTGTGGTTCCGTGTGGTTGTGGTTTGGTAACGGTTGGTTTCTCTCGGTTTGCTTACGTTCTTCGCAGTATTCCCCCTTCCAGCCGGGCAGACAGGACAACTGGCCATCGCGGTCGCAGGTGTAGTGGCCAAAACGGTCGTCCCTCGGCGTGCATATTTTGGAACAACTTTCTCCGTAGTAATTGTCATTGCAGATGAAGCGGTAAGAATACCTTAACTCCGTCTGTCGGACGCTCTCAATGTTCTGAGACCAGGCGGTCCCTACGCCCAGCTGTCTCTGGATGGCAAAGAAACTAATCAACATCTCTGGGTTGCTGGTGTCTGCAAGAGAAGGACAGAGAGAAAACAAAATAGATCCAGAGAGAGAGAGAGACAGAGAAGACAGACAGACAGACAGAGAGACAGGGAGAGAGAAGACAAGGGGTTTAGAGAGAGAGAGAGAGAGAGAGAGAGAGAGAGACAGACAGAGACAGACAGAGAGAGAGAGAGAGAGACAGAGAGAGAGACAGAGAGAGAGACAGAGAGAGAGAGAGAGAGAGAGAGAGAGAGAGAAGACAAGGGGTTTAGAGAGAGAAGACAAGGGGTTTAGAGAGAGACAGAGAGAGACAGAGAGAGAGAGGAGACAAGGGGTTTAGAGAGAGAGAAGACAAGGGGTTTAGAGAGAGAAAGAGAGAGAGAGACAGAGACAGAGAGACAGACAGAGACAGACAGAGAGACAGAGACAGACAGAGAGAGAGAGACAGAGAGAAGACAAGGGATTTAGAGAGAGAGAAGACAAGGGGTTTAGAGAGAGAGAAGACAAGGGGTTTAGAGAGAGAAGACTAAATACATGAGGTACAGTGGGTGTGGTTGCTGTCGGTCAGTTTTATTACAGACAAGTCAGAAGCATGTAGTCGTCTGCATTACAAACATGTTCCATTAGGCCATATAAATAATTAACACGGTCTAAGGACACCTGTTACGGTATTCTCTATCGTCCATTGTTCTAACATTGAATATTTTATCTTGTGTCATATCTCACATCATATGATTGAAACATGCCTGCCAAGCCGCCCGGCCTTACGCAGATGGCTTCTCATCCACTCACATAATAACAACCACATTGGTTCAGAGGGAGAATAAACTCAGGTTGAAATGTCCTCTTCCTTTCTGTCAGAGAAAACCTTCCAATGGGCGGAACAGAGCAAGGTGTAAAATACAGGAAGATGTAGTCACATAGCCTTGGCAGCCTCTGTGTGTTCTCACCAAAGCCCTCAACTCGTTCCCATGCCAGAAATACACCGCAGGAAGTCACATTGTGTTGGAGCACAAGAATGAAAAAAAAAAGGTGTTTTGCAGCCGAGCAACAAAAGTTGAGTTTGAGGGAACAAATCAACTATTGGGAGGCAATGAATCTATAATAGTGAGATGATACTGATTATTGATAAGGTTTGACCTTTTTAGGTGTTTGTTAAAAGGTGCATCAGTTAAAGGGGACCTATTGGTGAAATGTGCATAAAGGGCGCCCTCTTGTGGCGTTGAATAGATCGACTTACCTACAGGTAGATCCGCTGAAGGTGAATACCAGGCTTCAATTATCATTGAAAACGATCCCTAAGAGTACAAGGCATTCAGCCGTTAGAAATACGTTTTTAAAACACATTTCATAAAAAGGCAATATAAAAAAAATGTCTAACATCACACTTTAAATGGAACGCAATTCAAATACACACTGGTTTAATCAACGTTGTTTTCCACGTCACTGAAATGATATTACGTTGAAACAACGTGGAATAGACGTTGAATTGACTGACGTCTGTGCCCAGTGGGTACTTTCACTCAACTAACTGCAGGTCTGTTTCTGAATGGCTATATGATTTAGGATTCTAACATGTACGTCATACAGAGACAAAGGTTTATTAAAAAAAAAAAAGTTTTACCTTTCATTAACTAGGCAAGTCAGTTAAGAACAAATTCGTATTTACAATGAAGGCGGCCTACCCCGGACCAATTGTGCGCTCTATGGGAACCCCAATCAGTTGTGATACAGCCTGGAATCGAACCAGGGTCTGTAGTGACGCCTCCAGCACTGAGATACAGTGCCTTAGACCTCTACGCCACTAGAGAGCGGGAGTGGTGTGGTGTATTTTAAAATAAACAACGCCGTGTGTCAATCCACTATCTGCTGATATATAAGGGCCTGCAGCATTACCTAGTGATGGAGAATCGAATGTTATAGAATGTTGTAGTGTCATGTAAATGCATCATAATGCAGAAACCTCCGTGTTCTAGCTCTCTAAATACATGGCTCTTGCATTAGGCTACCGGAATGGTTTATCTCATCACCAATATCTGGTGCGCTCTCTCTCTGCAAACCAATTACAACTCTCCTGCCCGCCCGCCCGCCTGCACAACAACACATGGACCTTGGTATGGCATACATTAAACTAATAATATGGACTGCATCTAGGCTCTGTCTTACCGGCCATCCAAAGTTGAAAGGCAGTCGGATGGGTCTGCCAAAAGTGCCCCCGTTCTTCACGCTAAACGAGTTGGTCCCCAGGACCGGTGTCACGGCGCTCCCAAAGATACAGTCACCTGGCGACACTACAGCCTGGTAGTTTTTGAGACAGACTCGAAAGAAAGTCCTGCAGTTGAGCCTGCAAGAGTTGCCATTCGCCAGAAATCCTTTGCTGTTTGTAAATTCATGTAGATCGAGCTCAAAAACCCCGGATCCAAATACCTAAAAAGAAGAGAAGAGATGGTTTTAAAACACCATTACGCACACCGTAAAGTCAAAAGACCCTTTGCTTGGAATTGGCTACTTTGAGTGATCATTCTTCTGCTGGGTGTCTATCGAATTCCTCTTTACCTGTGTCAGTATCGTGGTGCTGAATGCGATGATAAACGTGAACCAAACTGCCATCCTTCTCGCTTGTCCTGAGCAACCGCGTCACCCGCCAATATATCCCCTTTATTCCAAAGCCCCCTATTCCAAAGTGTTGCGGGGGGGGGGGGGGGGGGGGTACAAAAAGGATATAAAAAAATAAAGAACGAAATATAAATCCTTCTTCGAGTTCCACTTCGTTGTTCTTCAGTTTTTAGAATCCTTGTGGGATGTTCCAAACCGCCAAAGGAACCGTTTTTAGAACCCTTGTGGGATGTTCCAAACCGCCAAAGGAACCGTTTTTAGAACCCTTGTGGGATGTTCCAAACCGCCAAAGGAACCGTTTTTAGAACCCTTGTGGGATGTTCCAAACCGCCAAAGGAACCGTTTTTAGAACCCTTGTGGGATGTTCCAAACCGCCAAAGGAACAGTTTTAGTATCCTCAGGTTATCCAAAGAGATGAAGGTATAACATCAAAATCCAATATCTGTACCTATCTCTCTCTTTGTGCTCGGGCTGCTGTCTTCCTCGCTGTCCACAGTAGGACAGTACAGCTCTCCACAGTAGGACAGTACAGCACTCCACAGTAGGACAGTACAGCACTCCACAGTAGGACAGTACAGCACTCCACAGTAGGACAGTACAGCACTCCACAGTAGGACAGTACAGCACTCCACAGTAGGACAGTACAGCACTCCACAGTAGGACAGTACAGCTCTCCACAGCGGTTGTGAGCGTGTAGGACGATGCCACACCATTGACTTGTTTTGGTGCTTAACTTTTGCGCTGCGCTCGTGGATCTCTGTTCACCATTCGTCTTATTACTCGTGAATGAACACTTGGAGTGACATCTCCCCCAATTTATAGACTCGCGCTGCATTGCTCATTACATAAACTGTCAATCAAGACTAAACACCGCCCACTATTCACCCCCTTCTCCTCCCTCCTCCTCTCTTCAACAACAATGATATCCAGATTGTAATACCCACAAGTCCAGCGCTGCGCCATGCTGACTGGCTGACTGTCGGACTGACTGGCTGGCTGACGGAACGACCACCAAAGGAGCAAGCGATTATTAAAAAGACAAGGCATCCGTTGACGTATTTGTAGCGCAAGAGGAGGAGAGGTTGCATATGGCACTTCTGTACACACAAATGTTCCCCCAATGTTATCATTGACAGGAAAGCTGAAACTTTATAATGAAAAGCAGAAATTCAATTACTGCCCCTAACCTCCATCCACCCGGTTTCCCATCGGTCCGGTCCCACTCAATTTCACGGTTAATTGTGTTACACCTAATTGTCAGGGTGCGCGTGCATGCACCAAAGGCTCGAGGGGTTCTGTGTTCTCATCGTGCATATAAAAAGTCCAGAGGCAATACAAAAAATGAGTTATTTCGTTATAAACACATTATGGAATTGGTCTTTAGGACTAGACCATAATAATGTTTTGTTAGGTGATTTAATTTGATTGGATCTGTAAGCATACGATAGCATAGCTCGAACGTTAAATTCTCCAAAGGACCATTTCGTTATAGCTTATGTTACAGGCAAGAAATTCAATTTTTATTTTGAAATCATAATACTACAGGCACCCTAACTGCACCGTTTCATTGTAGGCACATTAACATTTAGCACACAGGGCCTATAGTGCTTTCTGTATAGGCCTATATCTTTACAACAACAACAAAACATTCAAGAGCAAAGTAAATATATTTGTTTTCCTTACGAGTTTGATTTTGTTCTATTCTCCGTGGCGCGTGCCGGCCTGCCAGCCCGGTGTTTTTTACAACTCAACCGCAGCGTGCCTCCTATTGTTGGGACGCGTGCCCTCGAGCCCATGCGGGTAGCGTAACTATTCAGCTGTATGCTAATGAGCTCTCTCTCTCTGTCTCTATCTCCGTCTCTCTGTCTCTCTCTGTCTCTCTCTCCGTCTCTCTGTCTCTCTCTCTGTCTCTCTCTGTCTCTCTGTCTCTCTCTCTGTCTCTCTCTCTGTCTCTCTCTCTGTCTCTCTGTCTCTCTCTGTCTCTCTCTCCGTCTCTCTGTCTCTCTCTCTGTCTCTCCGTCTCTCTCTCTCCGTGTCTTCAGCACCCGTAAAATTGGTTTATTCCTCAATGCCCTTTACAACCGACTCTCCCACGGTAGGATAGGACTAATGGACTAATACCTCACCGCATAAATGTGATGGCCTAAATGCAAAATTCAAGGGTGACGCCGAAAATATGAAGAATAATATCATTCCTAAGTGCTCCCTTTCCAAATTGCCAAGTCATTATTTCACTTGGCACGCATCCCAAAATGTAGACTAAGTCATTTTTGTTATAGCAAATTAGGCCTACACATAAAACATTACTGAACAACCATAAAAAACATCTAGGCTACGTTAAGTAATATTATTTATATATATATATTATACACATACAACATAAGCCTCGCCATTTAAAAAAAAAATGTCCCCTTTGCAAGAAGCCAAGAATGCAGAAATAAGAGTGCAAAGCTAGTGCCAAAATATTTGTTATTCGAAACGTATTATATATTCTTGAAATAAGCATAATCAAAACAAAAGAATGTAGTCTTAAATAATGTGAGAAAATGCCTCGTGTTTTATAACAAACTGAAGTGTGTACGTGCGTGTTTACGTGCGTTTGTGCATGCTCGTATGTGTGCGCACGCGGAGGATACTTCGGAGTGTATCTAGTCTAGAGGCTGTTTTCAACACTTGTCCGACTTTTAATTGTAGTCGATGTTTTGCCAATAGCCAAATATGTGATCATCTGATTGGTCCACCGCGATGCGCTCATGGCTTTTCCCATTAACCATCTGGCGGGAGATGGAGACGGACTTCCATGGCCTGTTCAGCGTTAGGGGAGGTTATCTCTTTCATTTAAACCTATTAACATTTGGCACAGTTGGTAATAATGGTTTGAAAAAGTATAGGCATGTAAACGTTAATTGCGTTATAATGATGTAGCTTGATTAATAATTTTTCCAACAAAATCTCTCCGTGGCACACTTTGCATGCACGCACACACACACACACACACACACACACACACACACACACACACACACACACACACACACACGCGCGCGCACGCGCACGCACACAGAGAGAGAGGTTAGCCATTCTTCATACTATTCTCACTGACCAAGTTAGTTTTATAATGAAGAAACACCCCAACCTTCCTCCGCCTCCACAGTTATGGAAACACAAAGAAAGCAGCCTATAATCTCTAATGGTTCTATTATATCCTAAAGGAGAAAGAAAGCCGCCGTTGTTCCTGCTTTGTATTTTATAACAGCTCATTATGCTCTCACAGGGGTTTTTCAAACTGGTTTAAGAGTAAAATGCTCTCACAGGGGTTTTTCAAACTGGTTTAAGAGTAAAATGCTCTCACAGGGGTTTTTCAAACTGGTTTAAGAGTAAAATGCTCTCACAGGGGTTTTTCAAACCGGTTTAAGAGTAAAATGCTCTCACAGGGGTTTTTCAAACTGGTTTAAGAGTAAAATGCTCTCACAGGGGTTTTTCAAACTGGTTTAAGATTAAAATGCTCTCACAGGGGTTTTTCAAACTGGTTTAAGAGTAAAATGCTCTCACAGGGGTTTTTCAAACTGGTTTAAGAGTAAAATGCTCTCACAGGGGTTTTTCAAACTGGTTTAAGAGTAAAATGCTCTCACAGGGGTTTTTCAAACTGGTTTAAGAGTAAAATGTTCTCACAGGGGTTTTTCAAACCGGTTTAAGAGTAAAATGCTCTCACAGGGGTTTTTCAAACCGGTTTAAGAGTAAAATGCTCTCACAGGGGTTTTTCAAACCGGTTTAAGAGTAAAATGCTCTCACAGGGGTTTTTCAAACCGGTTTAAGAGTAAAATGCTCTCACAGGGGTTTTTCAAACTGGTTTAAAAGTAAAATGCTCTGTGTGGAAACTAGCTGACTGTGGGGTTTCAATAGATGTAATAGTAAACCAATAACCAAAACTAGAAAGGCTTTCATGTTTTCCATGTTCAGCAGCTACATTTTCAACAAAAAGGGATTTCTTGTAATATCAATCAGAAAGTTATAGTTTTGGATTCTTCAATTTTAGTTTGAAGTTTGAATTGATAGGATTCGATTTGTACAATAGTCTTTTCTACGAGGCAGTAATACCAACATTCTATTTTCTTCTGTTTGACCTCTTTACGTTCAATCTATTCTCTTCTCTTTCAGACAGTAGCTGTGTGTGTGTGTGTGTGTGTGTGTGTGTTGCAGAGAGTACTGATAATGGTGAACACACAGTATTTGTGTAGATAGTGTTTACAGGGAGCCAAGACATGGCGATTTTGAATTCCCTCTCTGCACATGATCTATTGACACACCTGTCTGGCCTGTAAAGACACACAAAACTCAAAGCTCAGAACGCGTGGGCGTCATGACAATCTCTCTCTCTCTCTCTGTGTCTATTTGCCTAACTCTGATATCCATGACCGTCTTTTTCATCACAATATAGGTTATGGTTCATTTACCGTTTCCTATAATGATACATTTGGCTGTATATAATAGTGTGGTTCCCTCAAAAGTGTCTATCCTGCACAGTTGGTTTTATGTGTCTAACTTATTCCACTTTGTCTCCGCTGTAGCAGCCTGTTTAATGCTATGTTGATTTGTGTTTTCTAGTTATACCCCCCCCAACCCTCCAACAATATGGTGTTGTTGACCATTACTGTGACTATGGTTTGTAGTCTTTATAGCGAGGTCTGTTGTATAATGGTCATTATGTTCTCCTGTGGCAAATATCACCGTCTCTTATCTGCCTCTCTGGCCATATGTCTCCAATCCAGCCCACATAAAAATGGCATAAACAGTGTGACAGCTTATAGGGGAAGGTTTAACAAGTGAGCCCAACTGATAACAGTAAATTGTCCCGCTAGAGTCTGCTAGGCAGCTGAAACAATCCCCGAGGCCAGATATGGTTTATTATGTAGAGTACGTCCCAAATGGCATCCTATTTCTTACGTAGTGCACTACTTTTGACCAGAGGGAGCCCATATGGAGCCAGGGAGGGCCCATAGGACTCTGGTCAAAACTAGTGCACTACGTAAGGAATAGGGTACCATTTGAGATACAGTTTATTATATTCTTGTCAGGGTCTGTTACCACGGCCTATGGGGTTCTGTCTGTTACCACGGCCTATGGGGTTCTGTCTGTTACCATGGCCTATGGGGTTATGTCTGTTACCACGGCCTATGGGGTTCTGTCTGTTACCATGGCCTATGGGGTTCTGTCTGTTACCATGGCCTATGGGGTTCTGTCTGTTACCATGGCCTATGGGGTTCTGTCTGTTACCATGGCCTATGGGGTTCTGTCTGTTACCACGGCCTATGGGGTTCTGTCTGTTACCATGGCCTATGGGGTTCTGTCTGTTACCACGGCCTATGGGGTTCTGTCTGTTACCATGGCCTATGGGGTTCTGTCTGTTACCATGGTTACCAGCTCATCATTGTTTCATGTAGGTATTAGTTGTGTATTTGTATTGAATAACTGTTATGACATGTTTTATAAGATCCCAGACACTTACTCGGAAATGCCTGTATGTCCACCCTAACAAACACGATCAAAGGGGAGATGTTGATTACCTTTCAACACATGTTCTGTCTTGTTCTATTGCATTCTGTTTGTAATTACATGTACGGACACAGTATTCTATCATTACAGTGTTACGCAACTTGACGATAGCAATTGGAACCAAAATAAACCCAGTGTTCATGCCAAGGCTCTATCTGGACCTCCACCACCAAACCACAGACTCTAGTATTCTATGTAGAGGGAGAGAGAGAAATAGAGAATGAGAGAGAAAGAGAGGGAGGGAGAAAGAAAGAAAAAAAGAGAGAGAGAATGAGAGAGAAAGAGAGAGAGGGAGAGAGAGAAAGAGAGAGAAAACGAGAGAGAGAAATAGAGAATGAGAGGGAGAGAGAGAGAGGAAAAAGAGAGAGAGCGAGAGAGAGAAAGAGAGAGAGAGAGAGAGAAAAAAATAAAGAGAGAGAGAGAGTGAGAGAGAGAAAGAGAGAGAGAGTTTTCTATTGTTCCTGTATGGATTGAGACCTCCGATCAAAGTTGTCCTTTCCATCAAGGACACACACACAAACACACCACCTCTTCCCATCATCACAGCAGGGTTTCTCTCTAACCAGACCTCAGTTCCTGGTGGACTTCCTCTGGTCTTCTGTTGGCTTGGAGTAGAGGGGAGTAGAGGGGAGACGAGGGGGAGAGGGGAGATGAGGGGAGAAGAGGAGAGAGTGGAGATGAGGGGGGAGAGGAGAGATGAGGGGAGAAGAGGAGAGAGTGGAGATGAGGGGGTAGAGGGGAGATGAGGGGAGATGAGTGGGAAAGAGGGGAGACGGGGGGAGAGGGGAGATGAGGGGGAGAGGAGGGGAGAAGAGCGGAGATGGGGAGATGAGGGGGAGAGGAGAGATGAGGGGAGAAGAGGTGAGATGGGAGATGAGGGGAGATGGGGAGATGAGGGGGAGAGGAGAGATGAGGGAGAAGAGGGGAGATGGGAGATGAGGGGAGATGGGGAGATGAGGGGGAGAGGGGAGATGATGGGAGAAGAGGGGAGATGGGGAGATGAGGGGGAGAGGAGAGATGAGGGGAGAAGAGGGGAGATGGGGAGACGGGGGGTAGAGGGGAGATGAGGGGGAGAGGGGAGATGATGGGAGAAGAGGGGAGATGGGGAGACGGGGGTAGAGGGGAGATGAGGGGGAGAGGGGAGATGATGGGAGAAGAGGGGAGAAGAGGGGAAAAGAGGGGAGAAGAGGGGAGATGAGAGGAGATGGGGAGACGGGGGCGAAGAGGGGAGATGAGAGGAGATGGGGAGACGGGGGTAGAGGGGAGATGAGGGGGAGAGGGGAGATGATGGGGTAGAGGGGAGAAGAGGGGCGAAGACGGGAGATGAGAGGAGATGGGGAGACGGGGGTAGAGGGGAGATGAGGGGGAGAGGGGAGATGATGGGGTAGAGGGGAGACGGGGGGTAGAGGGGAGACGGGGGAGGATGGGGGAGACGGGGGGTAGAGGGGAGACGGGGGGAGGATGGGGGAGATGGGGGTAGAGGGGAGACGGGGGAGGATGGGGGAGACGGGGGTAGAGGGGAGACGGGGGAGGATGGGGGGAGACGGGGAGAAATTGCAGCAAGCATAGACCCTTCCGTGTCTGTTCCAGTTCCCCTTGTACATACATCTATTATACATATCTCTCCTCCTCTTGCTCCTGTCTCAGAGACTCACAGACAGTCGTCTTGAAATAAGAAGCTCTAAGAAAAGACAGAAGAAATAACCAAAACCAGAACAAAGGGTCTGTGTCCTGCCCCGTCCAGGCTGTTCCAGATATAGTGCACTACTTTTTCTAGTGTACTACATAGGGAATAGACAGCCATTTGGGATGCATGGGGAAAGCAGAATATCTATTGTTGTCAGAGATATGCGTGGAAATGCTGCAGAAATGAAACAATAGGCCACATGATGTGTTGCTTTTCTTCCATGAAGGGGAAGGACTTATATAAAACATGATTATAGAGAGAATAATTATTAGAATAGTTATTAGTCAGATATCATCTATATTGTATATTGACGACGATCATTGTCTACCCAATGTCTACACTTGACTGGATCGGCTTCTATTCGTGATAGACCACCTGTTACATTGATCAGGCCATATTTGCTCTCTGTGGCTTCTCCCGCTCATTGTGTGTGTGTGTGTGTGTGTGTGCGTGCGACCCCCCCCTGTGTGTGTCCGTGCTTGTGTCCATGTCCAGATGGGCCCGGTCGTAAAAGTATAGTAAATCCTGATTTAAGCGAGGGGAGGCCAATATGTTGGATGTTGGAGCAGATTGACACTGATGTTGGAGATAGAAGTCTGGTTGACGGATTTACGACGTGGCTCGCAGACCCAGCGGTAACAGGTTCAGAGTGGGTTTAACACCTCTGGTTTCAAACCCCTGACTTTAGACGTTCACTGTCCCTCTGGGGCCACCGTATGAAAAGGAGTTCCTTTAACTAAACCCAATATTGACGTCCATAGAAAGAGATTAAGCGCAGGTGTAAAATCCATCCCATTTGCCTACTGGCCGATAAATGTCTCATTCACAGGACAACTTACCTCTTTATGGTATTTATCTTTCCATGGTCATACTCTTAAGAATCAGTCAGAAAGCCCTGTCTCTCCACAGGCTGATTGCTGGCCTGTATAGTCTGTATACCGTCTGTACCTGTTTTGGAACTTTCCTACTTCTCTGTGCGTTGTGTTTAGTGTCAACAGCAGTAGTGCCAGCAGAGTTCTTTGGCGTTTCTCCTTCACTAGAGCACTGGCAGCATGAACAGTCTTCCTCCTTCACTAGAACACTGGCAACATGAACAGTCTTTCTCCTTCACTAGAACACTGGCAACATGAACAGTATTTCTCCTTCACTAGAACACTGGCAACATGAACAGTCTTCCTCCTTCACTAGAACACTGGCAACATGAACAGTCTTCCTCCTTCACTAGAACACTGGCAACATGAACAGTCTTCCTCCTTCACGAGAACACTGGCAACATGAACAGTCTTCCTCCTTCACTAGAACACTGGCAACACGAACAGTCTTCCTCCTTCACGAGAACACTGGCAACATGAACAGTCTTCCTCCTTCACTAGAACACTGGCAACATGAACAGTCTTCCTCCTTCACTAGAACACTGGCAACATGAACAGTCTTTCTTCTTCACTAGAACACTGGCAACATGAACAGTCTTCCTCCTTCACTAGAACACTGGCAACATGAACAGTCTTCCTCCTTCACTAGAACACTGGCAACACGAACAGTCTTCCTCCTTCACGAGAACACTGGCAACAAGAACAGTCTACCTCCTTCACTAGAACAATGGCAACATGAACAGTCTTCCTCCTTCACTAGAACACTGGCAACATGAACAATCTTCCTCCTTCACTAGAACACTGGCAACATGAACAGTCTTTCTCCTTCACTAGAACACTGGCAACATGAACAGTCTTCCTCCTTCACTAGAACACTGGCCACATGAACAAACTTCCTCCTTCACTAGAACACTGGCAACATGAACAGTCTTCCTCCTTCACTAGAACACTGGCAACATGAACAGTCTTCCTCCTTCACTAGAACACTGGCAACATGAACAGTCTTCCTCCTTCACTAGAACACTGGCAACATGAACAGTCTTTCTCCTTCACTAGAACACTGGCAACATGAACAGTCTTCCTCCTTCACTAGTACACTGGCAACATGAACAGTCTTCCTCCTTCACTAGAACACTGGCAACATGAACAGTCTTTCTCCTTCACTAGAACACTGGCAACATGAACAGTCTTCCTCCTTCACGAGAACACTGGCAACATGAACAGTCTTCCTCCTTCACTAGAACACTGGCAACATGAACAGTCTTCCTCCTTCACTAGAACACTGGCAACACGAACAGTCTTCCTCCTTCACTAGAACACTGGGAACATGAACAGTCTTCCTCCTTCACTAGAACACTGGCAACATGAACAGTCTTTCTCCTTCACTAGAACACGGAACATGAACCGTCTTCCTCCTTCACTAGAACACTGGCAACATGAACAGTCTTCCTCCTTCACTAGAACACTGGCAACATGAACAGTCTTTCTCCTTCACTAGAACACTGGCAACATGAACAGTCTTCCTCCTTCACTAGAACACTGGCAACATGAACAGTCTTCCTCCTTCACTAGAACACTGGCAACACGAACAGTCTTCCTCCTTCACTAGAACACTGGCAACATGAACAGTCTTCCTCCTTCACTAGAACACTGGCAACATGAACAGTCTTTCTCCTTCACTAGAACACTGGCAACATGAACAGTATTTCTCCTTCACTAGAACGCTGGCAACATGAACAGTCTTTCTCCTTCACTAGAACACTGGCAACACGAACAGTCTTCCTCCTTCACGAGAACACTGGCAACATGAACAGTCTACCTCCTTCACTAGAACAATGGCAACATGAACAGTCTTCCTCCTTCACTAGAACACTGGCAACATGAACAATCTTCCTCCTTCACTAGAACACTGGCAACATGAACAGTCTTCCTCCTTCACTAGAACACTGGCAACATGAACAGTCTTCCTCCTTCACTAGAACACTGGCAACATGAACAATCTTCCTCCTTCACTAGAACACTGGCAACATGAACAGTCTTCCTCCTTCACTAGAACACTGGCAACATGAACAGTCTTCCTCCTTCACTAGAACACTGGCAACACGAACAGTCTTCCGCCTTCACTAGAATACTGGCAACATGAACAGTCTTCCTCCTTCACTAGAACACTGGGAACACGAACAGTCTTCCTCCTTCACTAGAACACTGGGAACATGAACAGTCTTCCTCCTTCACTAGAACACTGGCAACATGAACAGTCTTCCTCCTTCACTAGAACACTGGCAACATGAACAGTCTTCCTCCTTCACTAGAACACTGGCAACACGAACAGTCTTCCTCCTTCACTAGAACACTGGGAACATGAACAGTCTTCCTCCTTCACTAGAACACTGGCAACATGAACAGTATTTCTCCTTCACTAGAACACTGGCAACATGAACAGTCTTTCGCCTTCACTAGAACACTGGCAACACGAACAGTCTTCCTCCTTCACGAGAACACTGGCAACATGAACAGTCTACCTCCTTCACTAGAACAATGGCAACATGAACAGTCTTCCTCCTTCACTAGAACACTGGCAACATGAACAATCTTCCTCCTTCACTAGAACCCTGGGAACATGAACAGTCTTCCTCCTTCACTAGAACACTGGCAACATGAACAGTCTTCCTCCTTCACTAGAACAAGGAACATGAACCGTCTTCCTCCTTCACTAGAACACTGGCAACATGAACAGTCTTCCTCCTTCACTAGAACACTGGCAACATGAACAGTCTTTCTCCTTCACTAGAACACTGGCAACATGAACAGTCTTCCTCCTTCACTAGAACACTGGCAACACGAACAGTCTTCCTCCTTCACTAGAACACTGGCAACATGAACAGTCTTCCTCCTTCACTAGAACACTGGCAACACGAACAGTCTTCCTCCTTCACTAGAACACTGGCAACATGAACAGTCTTCCTCCTTCACTAGAACACTGGCAACATGAACAGTCTTTCTCCTTCACTAGAACACTGGCAACATGAACAGTATTTCTCCTTCACTAGAACACTGGCAACATGAACAGTCTTTCTCCTTCACTAGAACACTGGCAACATGAACAGTCTTTCTTCTTCACTAGAACACTGGCAACATGAACAGTCTTCCTCCTTCACTAGAACACTGGCAACATGAACAGTCTTTCTCCTTCACTAGAACACTGGCAACATGAACAGTCTTCCTCCTTCACTAGAACACTGGCAACATGAACAGTCTTCCTCCTTCACTAGAACACTGGCAACATGAACAGTCTTTCTCCTTCACTAGAACACTGGCAACATGAACAGTCTTCCTCCTTCACGAGAACACTGGCAACATGAACAGTCTTCCTCCTTCACTAGAACACTGGCAACATGAACAGTCTTCCTCCTTCACTAGAACACTGGCAACACGAACAGTCTTCCTCCTTCACTAGAACACTGGGAACATGAACAGTCTTCCTCCTTCACTAGAACACTGGCAACATGAACAGTCTTTTCTCCTTCACTAGAACACGGAACATGAACCGTCTTCCTCCTTCACTAGAACACTGGCAACATGAACAGTCTTCCTCCTTCACTAGAACACTGGCAACATGAACAGTCTTTCTCCTTCACTAGAACACTGGCAACATGAACAGTCTTCCTCCTTCACTAGAACACTGGCAACATGAACAGTCTTCCTCCTTCACTAGAACACTGGCAACACGAACAGTCTTCCTCCTTCACTAGAACACTGGCAACATGAACAGTCTTCCTCCTTCACTAGAACACTGGCAACACGAACAGTCTTCCTCCTTCACTAGAACACTGGCAACATGAACAGTCTTCCTCCTTCACTAGAACACTGGCAACACGAACAGTCTTCCTCCTTCACTAGAACACTGGCAACATGAACAGTCTTCCTCCTTCACTAGAACACTGGCAACATGAACAGTCTTTCTCCTTCACTAGAACACTGGCAACATGAACAGTCTTTCTCCTTCACTAGAACACTGGCAACATGAACAGTCTTCCTCCTTCACTAGAACACTGGCAACACGAACAGTCTTCCTCCTTCACTAGAACACTGGCAACATGAACAGTCTTCCTCCTTCACTAGAACATTGGCAACACGAACAGTCTTCCTCCTTCACTAGAACACTGGCAACATGAACAGTCTTCCTCCTTCACTAGAACACTGGCAACACGAACAGTCTTCCTCCTTCACTAGAACACTGGCAACATGAACAGTCTTCCTCCTTCACTAGAACACTGGCAACATGAACAGTCTTTCTCCTTCACTAGAACACTGGCAACATGAACAGTATTTCTCCTTCACTAGAACACTGGCAACATGAACAGTCTTTCTCCTTCACTAGAACACTGGCAACACGAACAGTCTTCCTCCTTCACGAGAACACTGGCAACATGAACAGTCTACCTCCTTCACTAGAACAATGGCAACATGAACAGTCTTCCTCCTTCACTAGAACACTGGCAACATGAACAATCTTCCTCCTTCACTAGAACACTGGCAACATGAACAGTCTTCCTCCTTCACTAGAACACTGGCAACATGAACAGTCTTCCTCCTTCACTAGAACACTGGCAACATGAACAATCTTCCTCCTTCACTAGAACACTGGCAACATGAACAGTCTTCCTCCTTCACTAGAACACTGGCAACATGAACAGTCTTCCTCCTTCACTAGAACACTGGCAACACGAACAGTCTTCCTCCTTCACTAGAATACTGGCAACATGAACAGTCTTCCTCCTTCACTAGAACACTGGGAACACGAACAGTCTTCCTCCTTCACTAGAACACTGGGAACATGAACAGTCTTCCTCCTTCACTAGAACACTGGCAACATGAACAGTCTTCCTCCTTCACTAGAACACTGGCAACATGAACAGTCTTCCTCCTTCACTAGAACACTGGCAACACGAACAGTCTTCCTCCTTCACTAGAACACTGGCAACATGAACAGTCTTTCTCCTTCACTAGAACACTGGCAACATGAACAGTATTTCTCCTTCACTAGAACACTGGCAACATGAACAGTCTTTCTCCTTCACTAGAACACTGGCAACACGAACAGTCTTCCTCCTTCACTAGAACACTGGCAACATGAACAGTCTTCCTCCTTCACTAGAACACTGGCAACACGAACAGTCTTCCTCCTTCACTAGAACACTGGGAACATGAACAGTCTTCCTCCTTCACTAGAACACTGGCAACATGAACAGTCTTTCTCCTTCACTAGAACACGGAACATGAACCGTCTTCCTCCTTCACTAGAACACTGGCAACATGAACAGTCTTCCTCCTTCACTAGAACACTGGCAACATGAACAGTCTTTCTCCTTCAGTAGAACACTGGCAACATGAACAGTCTTCCTCCTTCACTAGAACACTGGCAACATGAACAGTCTTCCTCCTTCACTAGAACACTGGCAACACAAACAGTCTTCCTCCTTCACTAGAACACTGGCAACATGAACAGTCTTCCTCCTTCACTAGAACACTGGCAACATGAACAGTCTTTCTCCTTCACTAGAACACTGGCAACATGAACAGTATTTCTCCTTCACTAGAACACTGGCAACATGAACAGTCTTTCTCCTTCACTAGAACACTGGCAACACGAACAGTCTTCCTCCTTCACGAGAACACTGGCAACATGAACAGTCTACCTCCTTCACTAGAACAATGGCAACATGAACAGTCTTCCTCCTTCACTAGAACACTGGCAACATGAACAATCTTCCTCCTTCACTAGAACACTGGCAACATGAACAGTCTTCCTTCACTAGAACACTGGCATCTTCCTTCACTAGAACACTGGCAACATGAACAGTCTTCCTCCTTCACTAGAACACATGGCAACATGAACAGTCTTCCTCCTTCACTAGAACACTGGCAACATGAACAGTCTTCCTCCTTCACTAGAACACTGGCAACACGAACAGTCTTCCTCCTTCACTAGAATACTGGCAACATGAACAGTCTTCCTCCTTCACTAGAACACTGGGAACACGAACAGTCTTCCTCCTTCACTAGAACACTGGGAACATGAACAGTCTTCCTCCTTCACTAGAACACTGGCGACATGAACAGTCTTCCTCCTTCACTAGAACACGGAACATGAACCGTCTTCCTCCTTCACTAGAACACTGGCAACATGAACAGTCTTCCTCCTTCACTAGAACACTGGCAACATGAACAGTCTTTCTCCTTCACTAGAACACTGGCAACACGAACAGTCTTCCTCCTTCACTAGAACACTGGCAACATGAACAGTCTTCCTCCTTCACTAGAACACTGGCAACATGAACAGTCTTTCTCCTTCACTAGAACACTGGCAACATGAACAGTATTTCTCCTTCACTAGAACACTGGCAACATGAACAGTCTTTCTCCTTCACTAGAACACTGGCAACACGAACAGTCTTCCTCCTTCACTAGAACACTGGCAACATGAACAGTCTACCTCCTTCACTAGAACAATGGCAACATGAACAGTCTTCCTCCTTCACTAGAACACTGGCAACATGAACAGTCTTTCTCCTTCACTAGAACACTGGCAACATGAACAGTCTTTCTCCTTCACTAGAACACTGGCAACATGAACAGTCTTCCTCCTTCACTAGAACACTGGCAACATGAACAGTCTTCCTCCTTCACTAGAACACTGGCAACATGAACAGTCTTCCTCATTCACTAGAATACTGGCAACATGAACAGTCTTCCTCCTTCACTAGAACACTGGGAACACGAACAGTCTTCCTCCTTCACTAGAACACTGGGAACATGAACAGTCTTCCTCCACTAGAACACTGGCAACATGAACAGTCTTCCTCCTTCACTAGAACACGGAACATGAACCGTCTTCCTCCTTCACTAGAACACTGGCAACATGAACAGTCTTCCTCCTTCACTAGAACACTGGCAACATGAACAGTCTTTCTCCTTCACTAGAACACTGGCAACATGAACAGTCTTCCTCCTTCACTAGAACACTGGCAACACGAACAGTCTTCCTCCTTCACTAGAACACTGGCAACATGAACAGTCTTCCTCCTTCACTAGAACACTGGCAACATGAACAGTCTTTCTCCTTCACTAGAACACTGGCAACATGAACAGTATTTCTCCTTCACTAGAACACTGGCAACATGAACAGTCTTCCTCCTTCACTAGAACACTGGCAACACGAACAGTCTTCCTCCTTCACTAGAACACTGGCAACATGAACAGTCTTCCTCCTTCACTAGAACACTGACAACATGAACAGTCTTTCTCCTTCACTAGAACACTGGCAACATGAACAGTATTCTCCTTCACTAGAACACTGGCAACATGAACCGTCTTTCTCCTTCACTAGAACACTGGCAAAACGAACAGTCTTCCTCCTTCACTAGAACACTGGCAACATGAACAGTCTACCTCCTTCACTAGAACAATGGCAACATGAACAGTCTTCCTCCTTCACTAGAACACTGGCAACATGAACAGTCTTTCTCCTTCACTAGAACACTGGCAACATGAACAGTCTTTCTCCTTCACTAGAACACTGGCAACATGAACAGTCTTCCTCCTTCACTAGAACACTGGCAACATGAACAGTCTTCCTCCTTCACTAGAACACTGGCAACATGAACAGTCTTCCTCCTTCACTAGAACACTGGCAACATGAACAGTCTTCCTCATTCACTAGAACACTGGCAACATGAACAGTCTTCCTCATTCACTAGAACACTGGCAACATGAACAGTCTTCCTCATTCACTAGAACACTGGCAACATGAACAGTCTTCCTCCTTCACTAGAACACTGGCAACATGAACAGTCTTCCTCCTTCACTAGAACACTGGCAACATGAACAGTCTTCCTCCTTCACTAGAACACTGGCAACATGAACAGTCTTCCTCATTCACTAGAACACTGGCAACATGAACAGTCTTTCTCCTTCACTAGAACACTGGCAATACGAACAGTCTTTCTCCTTCACTAGAACACTGGCAATACGAACAGTCTAGGGGGGTAGCGTGAGGTCCAGTGGAGACTCCCGAGGAGAGGACGGCTCATAAAAATGTCTGGAATGAAGTGAATGGAATGCTTTCAAATATATCGTTTCCATGTGGTCGAAACCATTCCATTGACTCCATCCCAGCCGTTACTATGACCATCCTCCCGTCAGCAGCCTCCGCTGGTGAGGTCATAATCACCACTAACCAGCCCTTTAAACCCCACCTTCTGACAGAACTGATAAACCCATGTAGCTCTTTAGCTATGAATCTCAGCTAAAAGATAAAACAACAAACGATTGCTTTGTGTCACTGATACAAAAAAGTTGGGCCGTCAAACAAAAAAGGAGAGTGCTTAAATGGGTTATTACCAAACTTCTGACAGAACCAAGTAATGACTCAGTACTCGGTTCCTTAGCTATGGACCTTAAAGGGGAGGTTAGTCGTACTGTGTAAAATGTACATGACATCAAAGAGTGGAATGGACCACCAACAAAAACAAATGGATCAAATGCCTCCTAATGAGGGCAATTGTTTGTTTTTTTTAAAGAGATTTTCATAAATTGGTCACAGAAATACATTGGAAACAGTTGGAAATGAGATCCTATTTTAACATTTTGAGTAGAGTTTCACTGCCATTCTCACTTTTCAAAGAGCAGTAAAGGTGGCGATACATTTCACTGGCTCATTAAAGCACTCGACACCGGTAACTATGGAAACACACATTAGTCTTCTACTCATATAGGCTGAAGATTAGAACCACCCGAACGTGCTAAATCAGAGCTACTACGGCCATCCTACCATGTTAACGTTCTTGAAACACAGGCTGCAATTGAAATGGCATCCTATCTATATTCCCTGTATATATATATATAGTGCATTACTTTTGACCAGAACCCTAGTGGCCCTAGTCAAGATACCCAAATCTTCATTTCAGACGCAACCACAGTTTGTTAACACGGTTTGGTAATGCTCCCAGATTGAATTAATGAAACATGCTGGAAATGGAGAATGTAGATTAGTGGAGATCTCCTGGGGTTTTATAAGAGGTTAAATAACTACATGATGTTTGAAAGATGGCATACCACTATAGACGCTCAACCTAAACCAGCAACACATGTTTAATACAAAACATCCTATAGACGCTCAACCTAAACCAGCAACACATTCTATAGACGCTCAACCTAAACCAGCAACACATGTTTATTACAAAACATTCTATAGACGCTCAACCTAAACCAGCAACACATGTTTATTACAAAACATTCTATAGACGCTCAACCTAAACCAGCAACACATGTTTATTACAAAACATTCTATAGACGCTCAACCTAAACCAGCAACACATTCTATAGACGCTCAACCTAAACCAGCAACACATTCTATAGACGCTCAACCTAAACCAGCAACACATGTTTATTACAAAACATTCTATAGATGCTCAACCTAAACCAGCAACACATGTTTAATACAAAACATTCTATAGACGCTCAACCTAAACCAGCAACACATTCTATAGACGCTCAACCTAAACCAGCAACACATGTTTATTACAAAACATTCTATAGACGCTCAACCTAAACCAGCAACACATGTTTAATACAAAACATTCTATAGACGCTCAACCTAAACCAGCAACACATTCTATAGACGCTCAACCTAAACCAGCAACACATGTTTATTACAAAACATTCTATAGACGCTTACCTCAAACCCAGACCCAAACCCAACTCTTAAGACAATATTACGAGTGTGTTTTGTTTGACATTAATAAGCAATAGGCTGTTCAATAATGTATCTTAATTCCCTGTTAGATGGCCTTATTGTGATCAGTGATGTCAACCTTCTCCTGGTACAGGACACAGCAAGGTTGAACTGTTACACTATTTACACGGTTACATCATCACCCACAAGCTGAACAGTGGGCGTGGTTACCACATCAACCACAAGCTGAACAGTGGGCGTGGTTACCACATCAACCACAAGCTGAGCAGTGGGCGTGGTTACCACATCACCCACAAGCTGAACAGTGGGCATGGTTACCACATCAACCACAAGCTGAGCAGTGGGCGTGGTTACCACATCACCCACAAGCTGAACAGTGGGCGTGGTTACCACATTACCCACAAGCTGAGCAGGCGTGGTTACCGTGGTAAGATGCCCTTATGACATAGTGCCACAAATTCATGGCTGAAAGTGTGTGTGTGTGTGTGTGTGTGTGTGTGGGGGGGGGGTATCTGTTGTCTGTGTGTCTCTCTTTTTATGTGTGGCAGTCTCTGTCCTGTGTGAGAGAGAGAGAGAGAGAGAGAGAGAGAGAGAGAGAGAGAGAGAGAGAGAGACAGAGACAGAGACAGAGACAGAGACAGAGACAGAGACAGAGAGAGAAAGAGACAGAGAGAGAGAAAGAGAGAGACAGAGAGAGAGAGACAGAGAGACAGAGAGAGAGAGACAGAGACAGAGACAGAGACAGAGACAGAGACAGAGAGAGAGAGAGAGACTTTATCACCGACCTCAACCCAGAGTCTCTCAGAGCGTTCACAGTCAGCCCACTGACACCCTATCAGACCACAGCAAAATCACAGTCTACTTAAACAGAGCAATACTCAATCATGAGGCATCAAAGCCAAAGGAACTGAGTAACATAAAGAAATGCTATAGATGGAAGGAATGCAGTTTGGAAACCTACCAAAAAACAATTAGGCAACAACAAATTCAATCCATCCTAGACAATTTCCTGGGTAAAACATTCCACTGCAATAGTGAAGGTGTAAACTTGTCAGTAGAAAATCTTAACAGTATATTTGACCTCTCAGCTTCCCTATCAAATCTAAAAATCTCAAATAGAAAACCGAAGAAAATGAACAACAATGACAAATGGTTTGATGAAGAATGCAAAAATCTAAGAAAGAAATTGAGAAACCTGTCCAACCAAAAACATAGAGACCCGGAAAACCTGAGTCTACGCCTTCACTATGGTGAATCACTAAAACAATACAGAAATACACTACGGAAAAAGAAGGAACAGCATGTCAGAAATCAGCTCAATGTAATTGAAGAATCCATAGACTCTAACCACTTCTGGGAATATTGGAAAACACTAAACAAACAACAACACGAAGAATTATCTATCCAAAATGGACCACTTTTCCAATCTTTTTGGCTCTATAACAAATAATAAAGAACAAAAACATATACACGATCAAATACAAATCTTAGAATCAACTATCAAAGACTACCAGAACCCACTGGATTCTCCAATTACCTTGAACGAGTTACAGGACAAAATAAAAAACCTTGAACCCAAAAAGTTCTGTGTTGTTGATGGTATCCTTAATGAAATGATCAAATATACAGACAACAAATTCCAATTGGCTATACTAAAACTCTTTAACATCATCCTTAGCTCTGGCATCTTCCCCAATATTTGGAACCAAGGACTGGTCACCCCAATCCACAAAAGTGGAGACAAATTTGACCCCAATAACTACTGTGGAATATGTGTCAACAGTAACCTTGGGACAATCCTCTGCATTATCATTAACAGCAGACTCGTACAATGAAAACAATGTGTTGAGCGAATGTCAAATTGGCTTTTTACTAAATTACCGTACAACAGACCATGTATTCACCCTGCACACCCTAATTGACAACCAAACAAACCAAAACCAAAACAAAGGCAAAGTCT
>NC_088408.1:9235104-9247604 GCF_034236695.1 Oncorhynchus nerka | reverse complement strand
GAGTGTCTTGTTGATCGTATGGTTGAGCATGGTGTACTTCTTTAAAGGAGAGTGTCTTGTTGATCGTATGGTTGAGCATGGCGTACTTCTTAAAGAAGAGCGTTTTATTGATCGTATGGTTGAGCATGGCGTACTTCTTAAAGAAGAGTGTCTTGTTGATCGTATGGTTGAGCATGGCGTACTTCTTAAAGGAGAGTGTCTTGTTGATCGTATGGTTGAGCATGGCGTACTTCTTAAAGAAGAGTGTCTTGTTGATCGTATGGTTGAGCATGGTGTACTTCTTTAAAGGTATGTTAATTCAAGTTACGTTGCTTTTTTTCTCCGTTAACGAGGGTTACGATTTCAAATGTACCGCCTTTTACACCCAATGAGCTCCTGGAGAGCAAGTTATTGCGGTATGAGAAGTTTTGAGGTTCAAATAAAATTGTCCAGCTGGGTTTCAAACACCTGGCTCTGAAACAGGTTACGTCGTTTCAAACACCCGGCTCTGAAACAGGTTACGTCGTTTCAAACACCCAGCTCTGAAACAGGTTACGTCGTTTCAAACACCCAGCTCTGAAACAGGTTACGTCGTTTCAAACACCCAGCTCTGAAACAGGTGACGTCTTTTCAAACACCCAGCTCTGAAACAGGTGACGTCGTTTCAAAAACCCAGCTCTGAAACAGGTTACGTCGTTTCAAACACCCGGCTCTGAAACAGGTAACATCGTTTCAAACACCCAGCTCTGAAACAGGTAACGTCGTTTCAAACACCCAGCTCTGAAACAGGTTACGTCGTTTGAAACACCCAGCTCTGAAACAGGTAACGTTGTTTCAAACACCCAGCTCTGAAACAGGTGAAGTCGTTTCAAACACCCAGCTCTGAAACAGGTAAAGTCGTTTCAAACACCCAGCTCTGAAACAGGTAACGTCGTTGCAAACACCCAGCTCTGAAACAGGTAACGTCGTTGCAAACACCCAGCTCTGAAACAGGTAACGTCGTTTCAATCACCCAGCTCTGAAACAGGTTACGTCGTTTCGGCGTCAGGTGTTTATGTTTTTGGACACACCAGAGCAGACTTCGTAGTTATTGTTTCAAGTCAAGTATGACAACAGACTGTATTTGGCTTATGCCGACAGTGGTAGATCAGCCACAAGAACCTGTTGCTGAGGAACAAGTCGTGTGTGTTGAGGGTACTGAGTTGCAGCTTGTACCAGAGGGGAACATAGCGTCTGATGTGCAGCCAGCAGAAACATATTGTTGTAGGACGTAAGGATGGATGTGGGGAGCTGTTTCGGGTGAGGAGATGCCCAGTACAAGAAATGAGGAATGGGGGGTTCAGATGGGGCTAGTGTCCCAGGTAGTGGAGGAGATGTCCATTACGAGTGATGGGGTACGGGGGGAGGGGGTTCAGGTGGGGCTAGTATCCCAGGTAGTGGAGGAGATGCCCATTATGAGTGATGGGGTACGGGGGAGGTTCAGGTGGGGCTAGTGTCCCAGGTAGTGGAGGAGATGTCCATTATGAGTGATGGGGTACGGGGGAGGTTCAGGTGGGGCTAGTGTCCCAGGTAGTGGAGGAGATGTCCATTTCCAGTGATGGGGTACGGGGAGGTTCAGATGGGGCTAGTGTCCCAGGTAGTGGAGGAGATGTCCATTATGAGTGATGGGGTACGGGGGTTCAGGTGGGGCTAGTGTCCCAGGTGGTGGAGGAGATGTCCATTACGAGTGATGGGGTGGGGGGGGTTCAGGTGGGGCTAGTGTCCCAGGTAGTGGAGGAGATGTCCATTACGAGTGATGGGGTACGGGGGGTTCAGGTGGGGCTAGTGTCCCAGGTAGTGGAGGAGATGTCCATTACGAGTGATGGGGTACGGGGGGTTCAGGTGGGGCTAGTGTCCCAGGTAGTGGAGGAGATGTCTATTACGAGTGATGGGGTACGGGGGGTTCAGGTGGGGCTAGTGTCCCAGGTAGTGGGGGAGATGTCCATTACGAGTGATGGGGTACGGGGGGGTTCAGGTGGGGCTAGTGTCCCAGGCAGTGGAGGAGATGTCCATTACGAGTGAGGGGGGGGGGTTCAGGTGGGGGTGTCCCAGGCAGTGGAGGAGATGGGGATTCAGGTGGGGCTAGTGTCCCAGGCAGTGGAGGAGATGTCCATTATTAGTGATGGGGTACGGGGGGGGGGTTCAGGTGGGGCTAGTGTCCCAGGTAGTGGAGGAGATGTCCATTACGAGTGATGGGGCACGGGGGGTTCAGGTGGGGCTAGTGTCCCAGGCAGTGGAGGAGATGTCCATTACGAGTGATGGGGGTGGGGGGTTCAGGTGGGGCTAGTGTCCCAGGTAGTGGAGGAGATGTCCATTACGAGTGATGGGGTACGGGGGGTCAGGTGGGGCTAGTGTCCCAGGCAGTGGAGGAGATGTCCATTACGAGTGATGGGGTACGGGGGGGGGGTGTTCAGGTGGGGCTAGTGTCCCAGGTAGTGGAGGAGATGTCCATTACGAGTGATGGGGTACGGGGGGGGAGTGTTGAGAGGGATGTGGAAGAGGGGAGTCAGAGGTCTGTGGCCTCAGTTGAGGAGGATCAGGAGGAGAATATGTACATTTCTGAT
Source organism: Oncorhynchus nerka (assembly GCF_034236695.1). Classification (NCBI taxonomy): domain Eukaryota; kingdom Metazoa; phylum Chordata; class Actinopteri; order Salmoniformes; family Salmonidae; genus Oncorhynchus; species Oncorhynchus nerka. The sequence continues at coordinate 9,245,022 of NC_088408.1, read as the reverse complement.
ATCTCTGTTGATATGATAGCATCTGGCGACGACTCAATTTACAATCTAGATGAGGTACACGGGTTCCCGGATCAGACTTCTGGGAAATATGTTAAGTTGGCAGATTTTGTTTTGGTATGATGATAAGTTTGTGATGTCAGCTGTGGTGTTACAGAAGACAGTGGGACTAGTGTCCCAGGCAGTGGAGGAGACGTCCATTACGAGTGATGGGGTGCAAGTGGGGAGTGTTGAGAGGGATGTGGAAGAGGGGAGTCAGTTTGTGATGTCAGCTGTGGTGACATCACAGTGGGGTTAGACCAGTTGAGTGAGAAGAAGCATTTCCGTTGTCACGGCAACAAAAAGGTGGTTGGGAAACGTGGTCAGGTTCAGAGAAAATTAAAACAATGATGATGTCTCATAGGGTGTGTTTTTTTTCTCGCTTTGTCTGGTTTCTCTGTGGTTTATTCTGCTTTTCCTTTCTCTTTTCTATATGGAGGTACTAAGGGGAGGTTCTCTCAATAGTAATGGGGGAAGGGACAGGAATAAGAGGGTTTGGGTGTTAGAAGTAATTAAACAGAGAAAGCTTAATGCCGTTTTTCTACAGGAGACACATAGTGATGAGGCTAATGAGGTTGACTGGGGTATGTGGTGGGGGGGGGGCAGCATATACTCAGTCATGGTACTAATTTCAGTGCTGGGATGGCAATTTTGTTTTCCTCAGGCTTAGGGGTGACTGTGGTATCTACAACAGAGATTGTCGAGGGTTTTATTGGTCAAGGCAGATGTTTAAAAAATAAATGTTTATGCTCCTAACGAGGGTACAGAGCATATTTCTGTATTTAATCAAATAAAGGAAACCTTAAGACAGGGTGGGGGGGTGGACTGGAACTGTACAGTGTATTTGACTGTTGATCGCACTACTGAAGAACCTCACCTGTGGTCAGTTACTTGTCATTCTGGTCTATTAACTTAGAATGAGTTTTTTGACGTGTGGAGAGTTAGGCGGAATAATGATAATTAACATAAAAGTCAATGAAGGTTGTGTCCATGCAGCAAGGTTAGACAGGTTAAATGAAGGTTGTGTCCGTGCAGCAAGGTTAGACAGGTTGAATGAAGGTCATGTCCGTGCAGCAAGGTTAGACAGGTTGAATGAAGGTCATGTCCGTGCAGCAAGGTTAGACAGGTTGAATGAAGGTCGTGTCCATGCAGCAAGGTTAGACAGGTTGAATGAAGGTCGTGTCCGTGCAGCAAGGTTAGACAGGTTGAATGAAGGTCGTGTCCACGCAGCAAGGTTAGACAGGTTGAATGAAGGTCGTGTCCATGCAGCAAGGTTAGACAGGTTAAATGAAGTTCGTGTCCATGCAGCAAGGTTAGACAGGTTAAATGAAGTTCGTGTCCATGCAGCAAGGTTAGACAGGTTGAATGAAGGTCGTGTCCATGCAGCAAGGTTAGACAGGTTGAATGAAGGTCGTGTCCATGCAGCAAGGTTAGACAGGTTAAATGAAGTTCGTGTCCATGCAGCAAGGTTAGACAGGTTGAATGAAGGTCGTGTCCATGCAGCAAGGTTAGACAGGTTAAATGAAGGTCGTGTCCATGCAGCAAGGATAGACAGGTTAAATGAAGTTCGTGTCCATGCAGCAAGGTTAGACAGGTTAAATGAAGTTCGTGTCCATGCAGCAAGGTTAGACAGGTTGAATGAAGGTCGTGTCCATGCAGCAAGGTTAGACAGGTTTAATGAAGGTCGTGTCCATGCAGCAAGGTTAAGGAAAGTGTTCAGACCACCTTAATCTAAAATGGATTAAATATATGTTTTCCTCATCAATCTACACACAATATCCATAATGACAAAATCGAAAACAGTAAAAAAAAAGTGTGATATTACTCCTGTGGGTTTCTCTGATCATCATAACGTGTCTGTTGATATTCACTTGTCCACGAAGGTCATCACCTTACTGGTATTTTACTGTTAAGGTATTACATGACACCATGTTTTGTGAAAAGTTTGAGTTGCTTTGGGAAAAATTCAGGGTTATTAAATGTAATTTTGAGTCGTTGAGACAATGGTGGGAGATTGGGAATGGTGGGAGGTTGGGAATGGTGGGAGGTTGGGAATGGTGGGAGGTTGGGAATGGTGGGAGGTTGGGAAGGCCCAAATACGAGTGTTTTGTCAACAGTATACCGCTATGTTTAGTTTTGATCTTAAAGAGACTATCAGGGTCCTTGAACAGGACATCAAATCTATTGAATAGAAGTTGGTATCTCAGAATGACCCCGGACTAGGCATGAATTTACAGGAGAAGAGACATGAACTGAGGTCGTTTTTACATGAAAGAGTGAAGGGTGCCTTGATTAGGTCTCGTTTTGCTAACCTCAAGGATATGGATGCTCCTAGCATTAAAAAATAAATAAAACCTAGGATAGTCGACATTTCAACGCAACCAGATGGTCTGCCTTCGTCTCCCTGATGGGAAGGTGACCACGGATGACGGTGAGATGCGCCAACACGCCGTGGATTTCTACTTGGCCCTCTATAAGGCGGAGGATTGTGATCCTCTGTGTACTGAACAGTTGTTACAGGGACTTCCTCAATTGGGCCCTGAACAGAGAGAGCATTGGATGCTGACATTACACTGCAGGAGCTGTCCACAGCAGTTATGCAGCTCTCAACAGGCCGAGCCCCTGGCATCGATGGTTTACCATCTGACTTCTATAAGCACTTTTGGGGGTCTATTGGGGAGGGATTTTTATGATGTGGTGTGAGAATCTTTTAACGAGTGCTTTCATTGTTGCCAAAACAAGTTCTCATCTACAACTGCGACCTGGCCAAGATAAAGCAAAGCAGTGCAACAAAAACAACAACACAGAGTTACACATAAACAGACATAAACAGTACAGTCAATAACACAATATAAAAATCAATGTACAGTGTGTGCAAAATGTAGAAGATCAGGGAGGTAAAGGCAATAAATAGGCCATAGAGGCGAAATAATAATTACAATTTACTATTAACACTGGAGTGATAGATGTGCAGATGATGATGTGCAAGTGGAGATACTGGGATGCAAAAGAGCAGGGATAAATAAAAATATGGGGATGAGGTAGTTGGGTGGGCTATTTACAGATTGACTGTGTACAGGTACAGTGATTGGCAAGCTGCACTGACAGCTGATGCTTAAAGTTAGAGAGGGAGATATAAGTCTCCAGCTTCAGTGATTTTTGCAGTTTGTTCCAGTCATTGGCAGCAGAGAACTGGAAGAAAAGGCGGCCAAAGTAGGTGTTGGCTTTGGGGATGACCAGTGAAATATACCTGCTGGAGCCTGTGTTACGGGTGGGTGTTGCTATGGTGACCAGTGAGCTGAGACAAGGCGGGGCTTTACCTAGCAAAGACTTATAGATGACCTGGATCCAGTGGATTTGGCAACGAAAATGTAGCGAGGGCCAGCCAACGAGAGCATACTTTGTCGCAGTGGTGGGTAGTATCTGGGGCTTTGGTGACAAAACAGATGGCACTGTGATAGACTGCATCCAGTTTGCTGAGTACAGTGTTGGAGGCTATTTTGTAAATGACATCGCCAAAGTCAAGGATCGGTAGGATAGTCAGTTTTACAAGGGTATGTTTGGCAGCATGAGTGCAGGAGGCTTTGTTGCGAAATAGTAAGCCGATTCTAGATTTAATTTTGGATTGGAGATGTTTAATGTGAGTCTGGAAGGAGAGTTTACAGTCTAACCAGACACCTAGGTATTTGTAGTTGTCCACATATTCTAAGTCAGAACCGTGCAGAGTAGTGATGCTAGTCAGGCGGACAGCAATCGGTTGAAGAGCATGCATTTAGTTTTACTAGCATTTAAAAGCAGTTGGACGCCACGGAAGGAGTGTTCTATGGCATTGAAGCTCGTTTGGAGGTTAGTTAACACAGTGTCCAAAGAAGGTCCAGATGTATACAGAATGTTGTCGTCTGCGTAGAGGTGGATCAGAGACTCACCAGCAGCAAGAGCGACATTGATATATACAGAGAATAGAGCCGGCCCGAGATTTTAACTTTGTGGCACCCCCATAGAGACTGCCAGTGGTCCGGACAACAGGCGCTCTGATTTGATACACTGAACTCTATCTGAGAAGTAGTTGGTGAACCAGTCGAGGCAGTCCTTTGAGAAACCAAGGCTATTGAGTCTGCCGATAAGAGTGCAGTGATTGACAGAGTCGAAAGCCTTGGCCAGGTCAATGAAGACGGCTGGCATTTTATCGATGGCGGTTATGATATCGTTTAGGACCTTTAGTGTGGCTGAGATGCACCCATGACCAGCTCAGAAACCAGATTGCATAGTGGAGGTACGGTGGGACTCGAAATTGTCGGTGATCTGTTTGTTAACTTGGCTGGGCAGGATATAGATCTCTAACAGTTTGGGTTTAGAGTGTCTCCCCTTTGAAGAGGGGGATGACCGAGGCAGCTTTCCATTCTTTGGGGATCTCAGACGATATGAAAGAGAGGTTGAACAGGCTAGTAATAGGGGTTGCAACAATTTCGGCTGATAATTTTGGAAAGAGAGAGTTCAGATTGTCTAACCCAGCTGATTTGTAGGGATCCAGATTTTGCAGCTCTTTCAGAACATCAGCTGTCTGGATTTGGGTGAAGGAGAAGCGGGGGAGGGGGGTGCTGCAGGGGGTGCAGAGCTGTTGGCCGGGGGAGGGGTAGCCAGGTGGAAAGCATGGTCAGCTGTAGCAAAATGCTTATTGAAATGATCGATTATCGTCGATTTATCGGTGGTGACAGTGTTTCCTAGCCTCAGTGCAGTGGGCAGCTGGGAGGAGGTGCTCTTATTCTCCATGGACTTTGCAGTGTCCCAAAAGGTTTTGGAATTAGTGCACAGCCTTAGCTTTCCTAATTGACTGTGTATATTGGTTCCCGACTTCCCTGAAAAGTTGCCTATCGCGGGGGCTATTCGATGCTAATGCAGAACGCCACAGGATGTTTTTGTGCTGGTCAAGGGCAGTCAAGTCTGTTGTGAACCAAGGGTTATATCTATTCTTAGTTCTACATTTTTTTAATAGGGCATGCTTATTTAAGATGGCAAGGAAGGCACTTTTAAAGAGCAACCAGGCATCCTCTAATGACGGGATGAGGTCAATATCCTTCCAGGATACCCAGGCCAGGTCGATTAGAAAGGCCTGCTCGCTGAAGTGTTTTAGGGAGCGTTTGATGAGGGGTGGTCGTTTGACCGCCGACCCATTACGGACGCAGGCAATGAGGCAGTGATCATTGAGATCCGGGTTGAAGACAGCAGAGGTGTATTTAGAGGGCAAGTTGGTCAGGATGATATCTAAGAGGATGCCCATGGTTATGGATTTAGGGTTGCACCTGGTAGGTTCCTTGATAATTTGTGTGAGATTGAGGACGGCCGTTGTTTTAAGCATATCCCAGTTTAGGTCACCTAACAGTACGAACTCTGAAGATAGATGGGGGGCAATCAATTCACATATGGTGTCCAGGGCACAGCTGGGGGCTGAGGGGGGTCTATAAGAAGCAGGAACGGTGAGAGACTTGTTTCTGGAAAGGTGGATTTTTAAAAGTAGAAGCTCAAATTGTTTGGGCACAGACCTGGATAGTATGACAGAACTCTGCAGGCTATCTCTGCAGTAGATTGCAACTCTGCCCCCTTTGGCAGTTCTATCTTGTCGGAAAATGTTGTCGTTGGGGATGGACATTTCTGAATTTTTGGTGGCCTTCTTAAGCCAGGATTCAGACATCAGGGTTGGCGGAGTGTGCTGAAGGAGCTTAAAATAAAACAAGCTTAGGGACGAGGCTTCTGATGTTAACATGCATGAAACCAAGGCTTTTATAGTTACAGAAGTCAACAAATGAGAGAGCATGGGGAATAGGAGTGGTGGTGGGGGCTGCAGGGCCTGGATTAACCTCTACATCACCAGAGGAACAGAGGAGGAGTAGGGGTACAGCTAAAGGCTATAAGAACTGGTTGTCTAGAGCGTTCGGAACAGAGAGTAAAAGGAGCAGATTTCTGGGCGTGGAAGAATAGATTCAAGGCATAATGTACAGACAGCGGTATGGTAGGATGTGAGTACAGTGTAGGTAAACCTAGGCATTGAGTGATGATGAGAGATGCTTAGTCTCTAGAGGCACCAGTTAAGCCAGGTGAGGTCACCGTATGTGTGGGGGGTGGGACAAAAGGGCTATCTAAGGCAAGTTGGGCAGGGCTGGGTGCTCTACAATGAAATAAGACAATAATAACTAACTAAAACAGCAATATTCAAGGCATATTGACATTAGGGAGAGGCATGTGTAGCCGAGTACATAGGGTGAGTCAGGGAGACATTCAGTAGTCGCTGCTACGCTAGGCGAGCTGGAGACACGGCGAGTCAGACAGCTAGCTGGCCAGGGCTAGCAGATGGGCCTCCGGCGACGTCGCAACGGAAGAGCCTGTTGAAACCACCTCGGACGATTACGTCGGCAGACCAGTCGTGATGGATTGGCGGGGCTCCGTGTCGGTAACACGTCCCACTGCTATGCCATCTTGGATGGCTACAACATCTACCTGACCGCTCAATTGTTGATAACTTGTTTCTAATAATAGATGTTTTAGACATTTGTAAACTATCTGATGAATGTGGATTTACTTTCTTTGGATCAGGAGAAGGCTTTTGACCATGTGAACCACCAGCACTTGTGGTGGACATTTCAATGGCATTCCGGCTTCAAGCTGCCCAGAGCCTGTTGTACAGTGACGGTTCTAGCTGGGTCGACACAGCCTATACATTGATGAGGAGAGAGGGCTGTCTGGGCTTAGACAAGCACCTTTTCCTCCTGAAGCTAGAGGGTGCTGATTTGTCTGACCTGACTCCATTCTATGAGTCTGTTATGCAGGCTTGGAGAGTTATCGACAAGTCCCGTAGGCCGGCACGCCACCAGGCTTGTGAGTTTTTGAAGAGCCACTGTTTTATAACACTGTCATCCAGTCCTGTGCTGTGGGTCCAGCCAGCATACGTTCATACCTGTTAGGTGTGGGGTGAACCAAGCCCGGGTCATCTGAAGTGGAGCAGGAGCAGGATCGTTGGAGGAGCTGGGAGAAAGAGCCGGGGATACGATCATCTGGCCTACTGAGGAAGGTCATCGCTGAGGTCTGCGATTCTTTGCCAGTACTTCATCGGCAGTAAAATGTGACTGATTACTTCTAACTCTGATCGGTGGACGGAGGGTCTGGATGATGTGTTCCCTGCGCTGAATGTTAGTGCTGCAGCGGGGGCATTAGAGGAGGACGTTGGGATACTGCTTTCCTTCCATACTCCGGAGCTGAGGGTGTTCAAGGCGGTGGGAAAGAAAGAAGACCATATACTGTAATAATATGTGTAGAAGTGTCCCGTGCTACTTCCCTGGAAAGGGTAAAATCGACGAGGTGGGCGGGTGTGTGTGGTCCAGGTGCCTCTCCAAAAGGCTGTTGGCGGTCTTTCTATAAACTGCCTATTGATAAGAGGACAGCTGACCTCCAATGGAGGATCATACATGGAGCTATAGCCACCAACATGCATCTGGTACACCTGGATCCTACTGTTGGGGAGGGGTGTCCATTCTGTGTCTGGTACACCTGGACCCTACTGTTGGGGAGGGGTGTCCATTCGGTGTCTGGTACACCTGGACCCTACTGTTGGGGAGGGGTGTCCATTCTGTGTCTGGTACACCTGGATCCTACTGTTGGGGAGGGTTGTCCATTCTGCATCTGGTACACCTGGATCCTACTGTTGGGGAGGGGTGTCCATTCTGCATCTGGTACACCTGGACCCTACTGTTGTGGAGGGGTGTCCATTCTGCATCTGGTACACCTGGATCCTACTGTTGTGGAGGGGTGTCCATTCTGCATCTGGTACACCTGGATCCTACTGTTGGGGAGGGGTGTCCATTCTGCATCTGGTTACACCTGGACCCTACTGTTGGGGAGGGGTGTCCATTCTGCATCTGGTACACCTGGATCCTACTGTTGGGGAGGGTTGTCCATTCTGCATCTGGTACATCTGGACCCTACTGTTGGGGAGGGGTGTCCATTCTGCATCTGGTACACCTGGATCCTACTGTTGGGGAGGGTTGTCCATTCTGTGCTGAGTTTGAAACTCTGACACATTTGTTTTTCTCAGGTTCTGCCTGTGTTGTACCAAGCTGGTAGACATGCTCTCTAGATGAAGAGGACATAATGACTAACTGCTGGTTGAGCGGGTCAATGTATCTCTCTCTCTCTGCTCAAGCTCCTCTCTTGTTGTGCTCAGATGGTCTCTGAGGTCATCATTTGTCTGACTCAGTTTGTCCATTTTGCTTTTTAATTTAGCAATAGGTGCTCTGCTTTCCTCCCTGAGCTGTTTCATCTCTTCTTTTAGTTTCTGGACAGTGTCATCCTCCTGAAGCGCGTTCTCTCTGAGTTCTAAGACCTCTGTTTCAACTAGAGAGAGAGGGTGTTGTGGAAACGTTGCATAGCAGGTGTTCTTAGTGTTGTAGGCATGTCCTTGACTCTATCTGCAGGTGAGGTAGGTAGAGGGACACTGGTTGGCTTCTTGCTGGGTCACAGAGACCGTTGTGGCCTGCTTTCTCCGCCATCTCCCTCCTTGACTTTTTCCTCAGCTTCTGAGATGAATTCAGCTTCTACTTTTAGGGTAGCAAACATATTCTCTAAAGCCTGGAGGCTTGAATCATTGCCTTGTATCAATACAGTTCCATTATTGTAGAAGTTGACTGTTTGCTCTGGTCAACATCTTCAAAAATGCTGATCTGACTGCCTTGGTCTTTTTCAATAGCAACTCTGGTGTTGTTGGCTGCAATGTTGCAATAGAAGCCTATCTTTTCCGAAACAGTGTCTTTTCTTGTATTATTGTCTCTAGTGTCTTTAGAGAACTGTTTTACCTTGATGTCCTTTGTCTTCTGTCCATCTTTTGTCATTTATATTGTGTTGTTAAACTAGCGATTTTTTTTGGTTAGCCTGTTAGCTTCATTGAGGGGAGTCACAAGTAACTGATTAGAAATGGGTAAACAATCTAGGCTAACTGCACAATTTTTTAAATAGATATTTTGTCTTCATTTGTTGCTTGTTTTGTATCCCATTCAGTCCATTCAGTTTCTTTTGTTTTTCCCCCAGCTCAGCTGCTGCTCTTTAAAGAGATCCATTTTGGAACCTCTCTCCCTGTCTCTATCTATCTCCTTCTCTCCTTCCCTCCGTCTCTCCGTCTCTCTGTCTCTCACTCTCTCACTCTCTCTTGCTCCATCCCTCTCTCCCACTCTCTGTCTCCCACTCTCTGTCTATCTTCTCTTGCTCTCTCTCCCATTGGCTCTGGGTAGCAATGGTCACTCACGGTGGAGGCCATACACACACACACACACACATCCCCCATACACACTATACCTACGACCACCAGCTTAGTTCAGCTCCATGATTCTGACAGCCTATCTGCTTGTATTTACCTTAAAGGAGAGGATGTGATTAGAGTAGAGTACCGCTGCAGCCGTGTTTAAATAAGGACCTTTGATTGGAAATATTTCTCTACACTAAAGCTAATAAACAGATTATACATCCCAAATGGCACCCTATTCCTTGTATAGTTCACTACTTTTGATCAGGGCTGGTCAAAAAGTAGTGCACTTTATAGGGAATAGGGTGCCATTTGGGACTCAACATAGACTGCTAGTGATGAAGGTCCCACTTGGTAGTGAAAGCAACACATGTTTGACAAGGCAATCTGAGAAATGGCCACATCAGCAAAAAAAAATGCAGTTTATACTGTATAATGCTTGTTAAACTCTCCATCCTATACACCCTCAACTTGGCTTTAAAGAAAACAACTACTAGCGTTGGTTTGGATCACTGTTTTCCATTGCCAGGAAGTGTGGACACGCAATTAGAGCTCTGGCACGCTTTTCACTTTCTTTTCACTTTCTTTTCACTTTCTTT
>NC_088408.1:9224211-9229211 GCF_034236695.1 Oncorhynchus nerka | reverse complement strand
CGTACCTGTGAAAGCCTGTTTCCTCCTCCTCCTCTTCCTCCTGTTCTGTTCCCAGCCTCCCTGTGAAAGCCTGTTTCCTCCTCCTCCTCTTCCTCCTGTTCTGTTCCCAGCCTCCCTGTGAAAGCCTGTTTCCTCCTCCTCCTCTTCCTCCTGTTCTGTTCCCAGCCTCCCTGTGAAATCCTACTTCATCTTCTGCTTCCTATTCTCAGCCTCTGACTCCTTGGAAGGGGTGGAGCGGGTAGAGGGGGTTCGGTTCAGGGTTACAATTAGGGTTAGGGGTTAAGTGTTAAGGGTTAAGTTTTAGGGTTAGGGTTAAAGTTAGGTTAAGGGTTAGGGCTAGTTTTAGGGTTAGAATTAGGGTTAGGGGTTATGGTCTGTCTGTCTGTCTGTCTGTCTGTCTGTCTGTCTGTCTGTCTGTCTGTCTGTCTGTCTGTCTGTCTGTCTGGCTGGCTGTCTGTGTGTGTGTGTGTGTGTGTGTGTGTGTGTGTGTGTGTGTGTGTGTGTGTGTGTGTGTGTGTGTGTGTGTGTGTGTGTGTGTGTGTGTGTGTGTGTGTGTGTGTGTGTGTGTGTGTGTGTGTGTGTGTCTGTCTGTGTGTTTGTGTGTGTGTGTCTAGGGTTTGGAGGATATGACCATTAAAAAACATATGTACAGCTTGCAGAGTGCTGCTAGTCACCACCAGTCCCACTAGCGACCTTCAATACAAGTCCTTATGATGCTAAATGAGGCCCATGCAGGCCTGTGTCCCAGCCCAGGACCAACTAACCCGAGTTATCTAATCCGCTGAGGAACAAGCCCTTGATTAGTAGGATCCGGTTCGCTAATAAGAGGCAGAAAGGACAAGGATGTTTTGACGTAAAACCAAACTAGAGTTTTAATTCCCCGTCAGGTTTCCATGACCCCTCGCGCTGATTGTTATTGTAAACATTTTAAATCATCACGTCTTTCAAATTCCTCCACTGACCGACACATTTCCTGCATCCTGAATAAAACACTCTGTGTGAATCATTTATGCTTTCCATGTACACTATTCCAGTAATGATCCTGTACTTAGTCTGGAATATATGGTAGGCTTAAAGTGATTGTAGGGACCTAATAAGTACAATCGATAAAAAATAATGAGGCATCAGTTGGTTTGAAAACCGAGGATGTGGTGATTACGGGGCCAGTTGCTGCAGTTATAGCCAGGTTTGACGTTTTCTTTGGAGAGTGTGTGCGTTGAGAACAGAACCCAAAGAATGAACGACCCTGCAGTTACACTTCAATCACAATTACACCTGTGCCAATAAAGTCCTGACCTCTTGGTCGAGGCTGTAGTATACTAACATACAGGGAGGCTGTCCAGGCTGCTACATGCTACAGCTACAGAGAGGCTGTCCAGGCTGCTACATGTTACAGCTACAGGGAGGCTGTCCAGGCTGCTACATGTTACAGCTACAGGGAGGCTGTCCAGGCTGCTACATGTTACAGCTACAGGGAGGCTGTCCAGGCTGCTACAGCTACAGGGAGGCTGTCCAGGCTGCTACATGTTACAGCTACAGAGAGGCTGTCCAGGCTGCTACATGTTACAGTTACAGGGAGGCTGTCCAGGCTGCTACATGTTACAGCTACAGGGAGGCTGTCCAGGCTGCTACATGTTACAGCTACAGGGAGGCTGTCCAGGCTGCTACATGTTACAGCTACAGGGAGGCTGTCCAGGGTGCTACATGTTACAGCTACAGGGAGGCTGTCCAGGCTGCTACAGCTACAGGGAGGCTGTCCAGGCTGTTACATGTTACAGCTACAGGGAGGCTGTCCAGGCTGCTACATGTTACAGCTACAGGGAGGCTGTCCAGGCTGCTACATGTTACAGCTACAGGGAGGCTGTCCAGGCTGCTACATGTTACAGCTACAGGGAGGCTGTCCAGGCTGCTACATGTTACAGCTACAGGGAGGCTGTCCAGGCTGCTACATGTTACAGCTACAGGGAGGCTGTCCAGGGTGCTACATGTTACAGCTACAGGGAGGCTGTCCAGGCTGCTACAGCTACAGGGAGGCTGTCCAGGCTGCTACATGTTACAGCTACAGGGAGGCTGTCCAGGCTGCTACATGTTACAGCTACAGGGAGGCTGTCCAGGCTGCTACATGTTACAGCTACAGGGAGGCTGTCCAGGCTGCTACATGCTACAGCTACAGGGAGGCTGTCCAGGCTGCTACATGCTACAGCTACAGGGAGGCTGTCCAGGCTGCTACATGTTACAGCTACAGGGAGGCTGTCCAGGCTGCTACATGCTACAGCTACAGGGAGGCTGTCCAGGCTGCTACATGTTACAGCTACAGGGATGTATTAAAGTCATTCATACACTGAGCATATTTTGTGAGCAAACCCCCTCTCCCCCCTAAACCTCTGAGTAATGGGGTTTTAGACCCTCTCTCACCCCTAAAACTGGGGTCTGTCTGTCTGTCTGTCTGTCTCTCTCTCTTTCAGTCTCCCTTTCAGTCTCTCTCTCTCTCTCTGTCTCTCTCTCTCTCTCTCTGTCTCTCTCTGTCTCTCTCTCTCTCTCTCTCTCTCTCTCTCTCTCTCTCTCTCTCTCTCTCTCTCTCTCTCTCTCTCTCTATTGAGGAGAAATGTAGGTATCACCTCAGTGTTGATGTAAAAACACCCACCCAGCCGTCTCCACTGTTTACAGAGCAACAAGGGAGCAGAATAAACGACAGCCGTTTTCTTTTCCCCTAATCTCGTTTCTGTATATCACACACACACGCACACACACACACACACACACACACACACACACACACACACACACACACACACACACACACACACACACACACATACACACACACACACACACACACACACACACACACACACACACACACACACACACACACACACACACTGTCTGAACAGGCCCAGAGGAGGGCTGTCTGTCTGAACAGGCCCAGAGGAGGGCTGTCTGTCTGAACAGGCCCAGAGGAGGGCTGTCTGTCTGAACAGGCCCAGAGGAGGGCTGTCTGTCTGAACAGGCCCAGAGGAGGGCTGTCTGTCTGAACAGGCCCAGAGGAGGGCTGTCTGTCTGAACAGGCCCAGAGGAGGGCTGTCTGTCTGAACAGGCCCAGAGGAGGGCTGTCTGTTCTGAAGATGTGCTAAGCTTTATGATGCTATGTTCATTCTCTCTCCCCTACCAATCTCCCTCTGCCCTGTCTGGTGTATTATAAATGTCACAACACACTCCCCTGTCTACCACACACAACACACTCCCCTGTCTACCACACACAACACACTCCCCTGACTACCACACACAACACACTCCCCTGACTACCACACACAACACACTCCCCTGACTACCACACACAACACACGCCCCTGACTACCACACACAACACACGCCCCTGTCTACCACACACAACACACGCCCCTGTCTACCACACACAACACACGCCCCTGTCTACCACACACAACACACGCCCCTGTCTACCACACACAACACACTCCCCTGACTACCACACACAACACACTCCCCTGACTACCACACACAACACACTCCCCTGACTACCACACACAACACACTCCCCTGACTACCACACACAACACACTCCCCTGACACTCCCCCTGACTACCACACACAACACACTCCCCTGACTACCACACACAACACACGCCCTGACTACCACACACAACACACGCCCCTGACTACCACACACAACACACGCCCCTGACTACCACACACAACACACGCCCCTGACTACCACACACAACACACGCCCTGTCTACCACACACAACACACGCCCCTGACTACCACACACAACACACGCCCCTGACTACCACACACACAACACACGCCCCTGTCTACCACACACAACACACTCCCCTGACTACCACACACAACACACTCCCTGACTACCACACACAACACACTCCCCTGACTACCACACACAACACACGCCCCTGACTACCACACACAACACACGCCCCTGACTACCACACACAACACACTCCCCTGACTACCACACACAACACACTCCCCTGACTACCACACACAACACACGCCCCTGACTACCACACACAACACACGCCCCTGACTACCACACACAACACACGCCCCTGACTACCACACACAACACACGCCCCTGTCTACCACACACAACACACGCCCCTGACTACCACACACAACACACTCCCCTGACTACCACACACAACACACGCCCCTGACTACCACACACAACACACGCCCCTGTCTACACTGGAACCTTCTATCCACTCTGTTGTTTTCCCTTTCAGAGGTTCGTTGGATTCTCTCTCTCTCTCTCTCTCTCTCTCTCTCTCTCTCTCTCTCTCTCTCTCACTCACTCTCTCTCACTCTCTCTCCCCTTCCAGACATGGTATCTGGACATGCTATGGGGAGAGGGAGACATAGTAACATTTGTATGGTTTACTTTCCATACGGAGATAGAAAGGGCCTTAGATAGAGAGAAGTACCTTGCTATCCTCTCTTTCCTTATCAGGCACACGTCTGAAGTTCCCAGTTAATTATGGAGCATGCGAATTTTCGCAGTCTTTAAAAAAAAATTCGTGCAACATTTCAGCGCCCTGCTATTCATGCCAGGAATATAGTACGTTCATTTGGTTAGTGTGTGTGGCTAGGAAACAGTCAGACCTTTCCAAAAATGTTTAAATCATGCCTGTGCCATTTACAGAACGTGCGTTTCGGTCGAATAGTGCATGAAAATCTGTTCACTGAAAATGTAAAAATATATTCTTCCGTGCCTGCAGGCAATTGTTTACAGAGAACAGAATTAAATAGAGCCGAGTTCTCATTGGCTACAGCTTCCCCATGCTGTCTAGAGTTACGTCATTAGTTTCGCAATTGATTCTTGGTCTAACCCAAACAAGGGAACTACTTTCCTACTGCCACCGCCCAGATTTTGGAGCGACCATTTCCAAACATATTTTTCTCCACGGACAAGGTAACGATTTCACACCGCCTCCTGAGGTATTTTATCGCTTATTAACGT
>NC_088408.1:9184211-9219211 GCF_034236695.1 Oncorhynchus nerka | reverse complement strand
TTGGCTTTTAAAATGTTTAACTTGGGTCAAACGTTTTGGGTAGCCTTCCATAAGCTTCCCACAATAAGTTGGGACTTCAACTGTATGTACTTTGGTGCAAAAAAGTGCAAATCAATCCCATAACAACAGCAAAGGACCTTGTGAAGATGCTGGAGAAAACATGTACAAAAGTATCTATATCCACAGTAAAACGAGTCCTATATCAACATAACCTGAAAGGCCGCTCAGCAAGGAAGAAGCCACTGCTCCAAAACCGCCATATAAAAGCCAGACTACGGTTTGCAACTGCACATGGATTGTACTTTTTGGAGAAATGTCCTCTGGTCTGATGAAACAGAATTAGAACTGTTTTGCCATAATGACCATCGTTATGTTTGGAGGAAAAAGGGGGAGGCTTGCAAGCCGAAGAACACCATCCCATCCGTGAAGCACTGGGGTGGCAGCATCATTTTGTGGGGTGCAAACTGTATATTTGGTTGAACTCTTCCACAAATAAATGAGTGAATATCCCCCCCCCCTCTCATAGCATTATGGACCTGAAAATGACATTGTACTTGGGTTACATCCCAATTCTCCACCCTACTCCCAACAAGGTTTGTCCTTGCACACTCCCCGAAGCCTTGGACTAGGGTAAGCAATGGAGGGAGGGACTTTCGACTGTTGTTAAATCCATCCACACTTTGGGAGAAGGGTGTAGAATTGGGTCACACCATGGTATGAAATATTCATAGGGACCTCAGTGCAGCAGGTTGAGAGCTTCGAGTTCCTTGGTGTCCACATCACCAACAAACTAACATGGTCCAAACACACCAAGAGAGTCGTGAAGAGGGTACGACAAAACCTATTCCTCCTGAAAAGATTTGGCATGGGTCCTCAGATCCCCAAAAGATTCTACAGCTGCACCATTGAGAGCATCCTGACTTTTTGCATCACTGCCTGGTATGGCAACTGCTCGGACTCCAACCGCAAGGCACTACAGAGGGTAGTGTGAACGGCCCAGTACATCACTGGGGCCAGAACCTCTATTGTGTCAGGGGAAGGCCTTAATTCGAGATAGGGGGCGCTCTTTTAATTTTTGGATAAAAAACGTTCCCGTTTTAAGCAAGATATTTTGTCACGAAAAGATGCTCGACTATGCATGTAATTGACAGCTTTGGAAAGAAAACACTCTGACGTTTCCAAAACTGCAAAGATATTATCTGTGAGTGCCCCAGAACTAATGCTACAAGCGAAACCAAGATGAAATTTCATACAGGAAATGCCCCAGATTCTGAAGGCGCTGTGTTCCAATGTCTCCTTATATGGCTGTGAATGCGCCAGGAATGAGCCTGCACTTTCTGTCGTTTCCCCAAGGTGTCTGCAGCATTGTGACGTATTTGAAGGCATATCATTGGAAGATTGACCATAAGAGACTACATTTACCAGGTGTCCGCCCGGTGTCCTGCGTCGAAATTATTGCATAATCTCCAGGTCCATGCGCGTTCCATTTCTTCAGAGGAGAAACCAAACTGCCACGAATGATTTATCATCGATAGATATGTGAAAAACACCTTGAGGATTGATTCTAAACAACGTTTGCCATGTTTCTGTCGATATTATGGAGTTAATTTGGAAAAAAGTTCACGTTGTAATGACTTAATTTTCGTTTTTTTTCTTACCTAAACGTGATGAACAAAACGGAGCGATTTGTCCTTCACAAATAATATTTTTGGAAAAACTGAACATTTGCTATCTAACTGAGAGTCTCCTCATTGAAAACATCTGAAGTTCTTCAAAGGTAAATGATTTTATTTGAATGCTTTTCTTGTTTTTGTGAAAATGTTGCATGCTGAATGCTAGGCTTAATGCTATGCTAGACTATCAATACTCTTACACAAATGCTTGTTTAGCTATGGTTCAAAAGCATATTTTGAAAATCTGAGATGACAGTGTTGTTAACAAAAGGCTAAGCTTGAGAGCAAAAATATTTATTTCATTTGCGATTTTCATGAATAGTTAACGTTGCGTTATGGTAATGAGCTTGAGGCTATAAATAGGATCCCGGATACGGGATTGCTCGTCGCAACACGTTAAAAATTGTCAAAGACTCCAGCCACCCAATTTGTAAGTCGCTCTGGATAAGAGCGTCTGCTAAATGACTTAAATGTAAATGTAAATGTAGTCATAGACGGTTCACTCTGCTACCGCACGGTAAGCGGTACCGGAGCGTCAAGTCTAGGTCCAAGAGGCTTCTAAACAGCTTCTACTCTCAAGCCATAAGACTCCTGAACATCTAATCAAATGGCTACCCAGACTATTCACATTGCCCCCCTCCCCTCCCCTCCCCTCTCCACACCACTGCCACTCTCTGTTGTCAACGATGCATATTCACTTTAATTAACTCTACCAACATGTACATACTACCTGATCTAACCGATGCCCCCACACATTGACTCTGTACCGGTAACCCCTGTATATAGCCTCCACATTGACTCTGTACCGGTACCCCCTGTATATAGCCTCCACATTGACTCTGTAGCGGTACCCTCTGTATATAGCCTCCACATTGACTCTGTACCGGTACCCCTTGTATATAGTCTCCACATTGACTCTGTACCGGCACCCCCTGTATATAGCCTTCACATAGACTCTGTACCGGTACCCCCCCTGTATATAGCCTCCACATTGACTCTGTAGCGGTACCCTCTGTATATAGCCTCCACATTGACTCTGTACCGGCACCCCCTGTATATAGCCTCCACATAGACTCTGTACCGGCACCCCCTGTATATAGCCTCCACATTGACTCTGTACCGGTACCCCCTGTATATAGCCTCCACATTGACTCTGTACCGGTACCCCCCTGTATATAGCCCCCCCCCTGTATATAGCCTCCACATTGACTCTGTACCGGTACCCCCCCCCCCTGTATGCCTCCATATAGCCTCCACATTGACTCTGTACCGGCACCCCCTGTATATAGCCTCCGCATAGACTCTGTACCGGTACCCCCTGTATATAGCCTCCACATTGACTCTGTACCGGCACCCCCCTGTATATGTTGTAATTCTTTACTGTTGCTCTTTAATTACTTCTTAATTATATCTCTTATTCTTATCCATATTTTTTTTAACTGAAGGGGCTCTTAAGTAAGCATTTTGGCGCATGAGACTAATACAATTTGATTTAATTTGACCTTCTTCCAGGAAAGTTTCAGGGACGAGACAATCTGTGTCCTGACTATGAGTGGCATGTTGCTTTCACAGGATCTGGGGAGGAAATGACGTCATGCTAACATGACGCAGAGATGTAATTCAGATGCTGTATGTGTAGAAAACCTGGATATAAACCCTCCCTCCCTCCTCCCCTCTCCTCGCCCCTCTCTCCGTCCCTCCCTCCCTCCTCCCCTCTCCTCGCCCCTCTCTCCCTCCCTCCCTCCGACCCTCCCTCCCTCCCCCTCCGACCCTCCCTCCCTCCCTCCTCCCCTCTCCTCGCCCCTCTCTCCGACCCTCCCTCCCTCCCTCCGACCCTCCCTCCTCGCCCCTCTCTCCGCCCCTCCCTCCCTCCTCCCCTCTCCTCGCCCCTCTCTCCGACCCTCCCTCCTCCCCTCCCTCCGACCCTCTCCTCCCCCCCCTCCCTCCCTCCCCCTCCCTCCCTCCTTCCTCTCCCCTCCCTAAGGTATACAGTATGATTATAGCTAAGCCCCTCACCCTTTCTTGAAATGATGACATCCTGTCTTGTGTCCTACTGTGCCACCAAGGAGAAGAAATGACCTCATACTCCAGCCCTTCATTCACTTCAACATGGTGACCTACTATCACGACTGGCATCTTTTTTTCAAACAATAGCTGTTATATAGCACCAAGGGAAGGAATTACCTCATTCTTAGGCTACATGACCATACAATGACAGATATGACTGTGTATGTGGATATGAATAGTGATTGTATGGTATCTAGGCCCCTCACCCCTTCTGGCTGTGTTGGGGATTCAGCTTTAAAATACAGTATGTGAATAGTGATTGTGGTATACAGTCCCAGCCCCAGTCACAGTCACAGTTACAGTCCCAGCCCCACTCACAGTCACAGCCCCAGTCACAGCCCCGGTCACAGTCACAGTCCCAGTCACAGGCCCAACCACAGTCACAGTCCCAGCCCCAGCCCCAGTCACAGTCACAGCCCCGGTCACAGCCCCAGTCACAGCCCCAGTCCAATTTACAGTCCCAGTCACATCCCAGTCCCAGTCACAGGCCCAACTGCAGTCACAGCCCTGGTCACAGCCCCAGTCCCAGTCCCAGTCACATTCACAGCCCCGGTCACAGCCCCAGTCCAATTTACAGCCCCAGTCACAGTCACAGTCACAGCCCCAGTCCCAGACATAGCCCCAGTCCAATTCACAGTCACAGCCCCAGTCACAGTCACAGCCCCAGTCCCAGACATAGCCCCAGTCCAATTCACAGCCCCAGTCCCAGTCCCAGACATAGCCCCAGTCCAATTCACAGTCACAGCCCCGGTCACAGCCCCAGTCACAGTCACAGCCCCAGTCACAGCCCCAGTCACAGCCCCAGTCACAGCCCCAGTCACAGCCCCAGTCACAGTCCCATTCACAGCCCCGGTCACAGTCACATCCCAGTCCAATTCACAGCCCCAGTCACAGTCACAGCCCCAGTCCCAGACATAGGCCCAGTCCAATTCACAGTCACAGACACAGCCCCAGTCCAATTCACAGTCCCAGTCACAGCCCCAGTCACAGACCCAGTCAGTCCCATTCCCAGCCACAGCCCCAGTCCCAGTCCCATTCACAGTCCTAGTCCCAGTCCCAGCCACAACCCCAGTCCCAGTCCTAGTCCCAGTCCCAGCCCCAGTCCTAGTCCCAATCCTAGTCCCAGTCCCAGCCCCATTCACAGCCACAGTCCTAGTCCCAGTCCTAGTCCCAGTCCTAGTCCCACTCCTAGCCCCAGTCCTAGCCCCAGTTCCAGCCCCAGTCCCAGTACCAGTCCTAGTCCCAGTCCCAGCCCCATTCACAGCCACAGTCCTAGTCCCAGTCCCAGTCCTAGTCCCAGTCCTAGTCCTAGCCCCAGTCCCAGCCCCAGTCCTAGCCCCAGTCCTAGCCCCAGTTCCAGCCCCAGTCCCAGTACCAGTCCTAGTCCCAGGCCCAGCCCCATTCACAGCCACAGTCCTAGCCCCAGTCCCAGCCCCAGTCCTCCCAGTCCCACTCCTAGCCCCAGTCCCAGTCCCAGCTCCATTCACAGGCCCAGGCCCCTCACCCATCCTGGCTGTGGTGATTCAGCTTTACTCTCTATGAGTAGTTATTGTTTGGTAACCAGAGCCTCAACCCCTCACCCTGTGGTCCTGGTCCATTCAGTGTCTCATGTTCAGTAGAATAGTGTGAGAGGGGAAGTGGATCTGACGGACAGGAAGTGGATCGGACGGACAGGAAGTGAACAGGAAGCAGAGAGGCCTGATAGTGGAGTAACACAGGGAATGGCTGTGGAGGATTTTCCACCAGGTCGGGCACACACACACACACACACACACACACACACACACACACACACAACAGACCCCCACACAGATACACACACACACACACGCACATATGGGGCCAAAATGCCACCAAATCTATCCCACTGTTGAAGTGATCATCAACAGAGCTCCACAGTCAACAACAGTAGCCTCAAATCAATGGATCGCTACAGATCTGGTGTCGACGTAGTCGTCTTCTAATTTTCGACCCTGTGGCACCATGCCAGCTGGGGTAGATGGAGTCAAGACCTCTACCTCCAGATCTCCCTCTTCCCTCAACCACAGCTTTCTCATTTGTTCCTGCAGCTCGGAGGAAGTCGAGGTAGTGACAGCGTTCTTCAACCCCCCCCCCTTGGCAAACAACATGGAAGAGCATAAGGAGGACAGAGGTCACCAGAGATGCTACGAGTGTTTGTTTTTTAACAATGGGGTTGTTATTGAGTTTCTCCCATCCCTCATCTGAGCCCGTATTCCCATTGGTGTTTAGGGGGGAGGACAGTCAGAGGCGTGACTGACATGTTTGTGTCGGGCCGTTACGTGGAGGAGCTAGAGGTAGGCGTGGCTGATTTGTTTGTCTGAGACTGGGAGGGGTCTTGTTTTCCTTCTGCTGTTGTTCTCCATGCAGACCCCCTTGTACATAGCACATCCCATTAGTAGTGGCTCCGTAGACAGACACACACACACACACACACACACACACACACACACACACACACACACACACACACACACACACACACACACACACACACACACACACACACACACACACACACACACACACACACACCCAGGAGAAAAAACAATGCTGAGAAGACCTTGCCTCTCTTCCTATGCGGTGGTCGTTAGGGAAATGGAAAGGGTGTTCTGTGTCCCTACTGCTGCTAATGACAGTCTGTTTTTATAGAAGTTCAAAGGCTTCATTAACTAACGTTGTGTTGTTGCTTTTTTTAAAATCAGGGCCTTATCATGGTATAGATGTAGGTCTAATACGATGCTCCACACGTCAACTCTTCAATTCTCCTTCCTAACTATTGGCTGTAAACATATAGTACACTGGTTGTGTATATATCATTGTATTCATGTCATGTGGTTTTTTTTTCTTAAAACACCATTGTTGGTTAAGGTCTTGTAAGTAAGCATTTCTCTGTAAGGTCTACTACACCTGTTGTATTTGGCGCATGCGACAAATACAATCTGATTTGATTTCAACAAGTGAAATCAATGAGGGATCATAGCTTTCACCTGAATTCTCCTGTATTTACCTTGGAACTCTGTGTATGTTGGAGGTAGTCTGCATTGTTGAATTATATATCTATATTCATCCTCCTATCCTGACACACACACACACACACACACACACACACACACACACACACACACACACACACACACACACACACACACACACACACACACACACACACACACACACACACACACACACACACACACACACACACACACAGAAAGAGAAGTACTCAAGTCGTAATCCTTCTCCTGTTAGTGCTGATAAGATCTAGGAGGTCTCCCAGCTAGACACATAAAGGAAATGTTTCAGCTCCGAGTCATTCCTCATCATGATTTAAAAACTCACGACTGTTGTTTTGTTGTTGTTTTGTTTAATAGCCAATGTCACCTGTTATTGCGATGTGATAACTCTTACCTGTTGTAAAATCGAAGGTTGTACAATATGTGATATCTATCCTATAATTTGAAGATATACAGATGGAGGATCTTAATTTGAGCCAGTTTGCTACAGCAGGAAAATAATCCTGCAGCAACAGGAAATGTGATTTACTATGTGGAATATAAATAAATGGACTTTTTTTTTTTGTAAGGGAAAATCAAGTTTGAAATGTCACAATTCTCCGTAATAAAGTGATCAAATTAAGATCCTACATCTGTGTGGGTGTCGCATGGTGTGTTTTTACTTCCGCAGCCTTTCACCTGCGATGTAATTGTGTGTTGTATGTCACAGCACACGCATGTTGTATGTGACAATATCATGCCTGTGTTACAGACACACAGTGTGTGATGTGCTGAGATGTGCTGTGATGTGCTGTGCTGTGATGTGCTGTGATGTGATGTGCTGTGAGGTGATGTGATGTGCTGTGATGTGCTGTGCTGTGATGTGCTGTGAGGTGATGTGCTGTGAGGTGATGTGCTGTGATGTGCTGTGATGTGATGTGCTGTGAGGTGATGTGCTGTGATGTGCTGTGAGGTGATGTGCTGTGCTGTGATGTGATGTGCTGTGATGTGCTGTGATGTGCTGTGATGTGCTGAGATGTGCTGTGATGTGCTGTGCTGTAATGTGATGTGCTGTGATGTGATGTGCTGTGATGTGCTGTGATGTGATGTGATGTGATGTGATGTGATGTGCTGTGAGGTGATGTGCTGTGATGTGATGTGATGTGATGTGATGTGATGTGATGTGATGTGATGTGCTGTGATGTGCTGTGATGTGCTGTGCTGTGATGTGATGTGATGTGCTGTGATGTGCTGTGATGTGCTGTGCTGTAATGTGATGTGCTGTGATGTGATGTGCAGACTGTGACTGTGAGTGTGTGCTGTGATGTGCTGTGATGTGATGTGCTGTGATGTGATGTGCTGTGATGTGATGTGATGTGCTGTGTGATGTGCTGTAATGTGATGTGATGATGCTGTGATGTGATGTGATGTGCTGTGATGTGATGTGCTGTGATGTGATGTGATGTGCTGTAATGTGATGTGATGTGCTGTTCTGTGATGTGATGTGAATGTGATGTGATGTGCTGTGATGTGATGTGCTGTAATGTGATGTGCTGTGATGTGATGTGCTGTGATGTGATGTGATGTGCTGTAATGTGATGTGCTGTGATGTGATGTGATGTGCTGTGATGTGATGTGATGTGCTGTAATGTGATGTGCTGTAATGTGATGATGTGATGTGATGTGTGATGTGATGTGATATAATGTGATGTGCTGTGATGTGCTGTGCTGTAATGTGCTGTGCTGTGCTGTGATGTGATGTGATGTGCTGTGATGTGATATAATGTGATGAGCTGTAATGTGCTGTGCTGTGATGTGATGTGCTGTAATGTGCTGTGCTGTGTGATGTGCTGTAATGTGATGTGATGTGATGTGATGTGCTGTATGTGCTGTAATGTGATGTGCTGTGCTGTGATGTGCTGTGATGTGATGTGCTGTGCTGTTCTGTGATGTGCTGTAATGTGATGTGATGTGATGTGATGTGCTGTGCTGTGATGTGCTGTAATGTGATGTGATGTAATGTGATGTGCTGTAATGTGATGTGCTGTAATGTGATGTGCTGTGATGTGCTGTAATGTGATGTGATGTGATGTGATGTGCTGTGCTGTTCTGTATGTGCTGTGATGT
The DNA here is from genome assembly GCF_034236695.1 of Oncorhynchus nerka. Taxonomy (NCBI): domain Eukaryota; kingdom Metazoa; phylum Chordata; class Actinopteri; order Salmoniformes; family Salmonidae; genus Oncorhynchus; species Oncorhynchus nerka. The sequence goes on along the minus strand of NC_088408.1, from coordinate 9,210,330 downwards.
GATGTGATGTGCTGTAATGTGATGTGCTGTGATGTGCTGTGGTGTGCTGTGCTGTTATGTGCTTGGGGGGGATTAGAGGGAGCATACTTAAATTCACACAGAACACCAGATAAGACAGGGTAATTACACCAGATATAACAGACTGACCCTATCCCCCTGGCACATAGACTATTGCAGCATAGATACTGGAGACAGAGATAAGGATGGGTCGGGGGAAACTGTGTCCCCAGACAGGGCCGACCAGGCAGGATATAACCCCACCCACTTTGCCAAAGCACAGCCCCCACACCACTAGAGGGATATCTCTCAATCATAGGACCTACTGAAGAGATGAGTCTTCAGTAAAGACCTCTTAAGGATTAACCTTAATTTTTTCAAATTTCGCCTAAAATGACATACCCAAATCTAACTGCCTGTAGCTCAGGGCCCTGAAGAAAGGATATGCATATTCTTGGTAATATTTGAAAGGAAACACTTTGAAGTTTATGGAAATGTGAAAGGAATGTAGGAGAATATAACACAATAGATCTGGTAAAAGATCATACGAAGAAAAAAACAACCGTTCTTTTGTATTTTTTTATACCATCATCTTTGAAATGCAAGAGAAAGTCCATAATGTATTATTCCAGCCCGGGTGCAATTTAGATTTTACTAGATGGCATCAGTGTATGTGCAACGGTTTAGACTGATCCAATGAATCATTGTATTTCTGTTCAAAATGTTCTATCAAGACAGCCCAAATGTGCCGAATTTGTTTATTAATAACTTTTCATGTTCAAAATTGTGCACTCTCCTGAAACAATAGCATGGTATTATTTCACTGTAATAGCTACTGTAAATTTGACAGTGCAGTTAGATTAACAAGAATTTAAGCTTTCTGCCAATATCAGATATGTCTATGTCCTGGGAAATGTTATTCTTACTTACAACCTCATGGTAATCGCATTAGCCTACGTTAGCTCAACCATCTCGTGGAAGAGACACCGGTCCCAAAGAAGTTAAAGGTTGAGACCGAGTCTGCGTCTCTCACATGGATAGGCAGACTAGTCCATAAAAATGGAGCTATATAGGAGAAAGCCCTGCCTCCAGCTGTGTGCTTATACATTCTGGGGACAATAAGGAGGCCTGCATCTTGTGACCGTAGCGTACATGTAGGTCTGTACGGCAGGACCAAATCGGAGAGATACAGCTCTGGAAAAAATCAAGAGACCACTGCAAAATAATCAGTTCATCTGGTTTTACTATTTTTAGGTACAGTGGGGAGAACGAGTATTTGATACACTGACGATTTTGCAAGTTTTCCTACTTACAAAGCATGTAGAGGTCTGTAATTTGTATCATAGGTACAGTTGAAGTAACTGTGAGAGACGGAATCTAAAACAAAAATCCGGAAAATCACATTGTATGATTTTTAAGTAATTAATTAGCATTTGATTATATTAATTGATTGTGGCGCTATGCAATTCAGCGGTTGTTGATGACAATTATCCCGTTAACGGGATTGCAGCCATAACAAGTCCCAATTTCATGGTATCCAATTGTTAGTAGTTACAGTCTTGTCTCATCGCGGCAACTCCAGTACGGACTCAGGAGAGGCGAAGGTCAAGAGCCATGCATCCTCCGAAACACAACCCAACTAAGCCGCACTGCTTCTTGACACAATGCACATCAAACCCGGAAGCCAGCCACACCAATGTGTCGGAGGAAACACTGTACACCTGGCGACCTGGTCAGCGTGCACTGCGCCCGGCCTGACACAGCGTGCATTGCGCCCGGCCCGCGCTAGTGCACGATGAGACAAGGATATCCCTGCCAGCCAAACCCTCCCCAACCCGGACAACGCTGGGCCAATTGTGCGCCGCCCCATGGGCCTCCCGGTCACGGCCGGCTGCGACAGAGCCTGGGCTCAAACCCACAATCTCTGGTGGCACAGCTAGCACTGCAATGCAGCACCTTAGAACACTGCGCCACCCAGGAGGCAAACATTTGTTTTTTAAACAACACAATACTAATGTTTTCACTTAGGTAGTTTTTGTTGGAATTACCCTGATTTTCAATCACAGCTTTCATGCGTCTTGGCATGCTCTCCACCAGTCTTTCAAATTGATGTTGGGTGGCTTGTTTGATTGCTTGTGACCATCCATCTTCCTCTTGATCACATTCCAGAGTTTTCAATTGGGTTCAGGTCTGGAGAATGGGCTGGCCATGACAGGGTCTTGATCTGGAGGTCCTTCATTCATACACATCACAGACAAACTGAATTGGTCCACTCACACAGACAGCATCGTGAAGAAGGCGCAGCAGCGCCTCTTCAACCTCAGGAGGCTGAAGAAATTTGGCTTGTCACCAAAAGCACTCACAAACTTCTACAGATGCACAATCGAGAGCATCCTGGCGGGCTGTATCACTGCCTGGTACGGCAACTGCTCCGCCCTCAACCGTAAGGCTCTCCAGAGGGTAGTGAGGTCTGCACAACGCATCACCGGGGGCAAACTACCTGTACTCCAGGACACCTACACCACCCTATGTTACAGGAAGGCCATAAAGATCATCAAGGACATCAACCACCCGAGCCACTGCCTGTTCACCCCGCTATCATCCAGAAGGCGAGGTCAGTACAGGTGCATCAAAGCTGGGACCGAGAGACTGAAAAACAGCTTCTATCTCAAGGCCATCAGACTGTTAAACAGCCACCACTAACATTGAGTGGCTGCTGCCAACACACTGTCATTGACACTGACCCAACTCCAGCCACTTTAATAATGGGAATTGATGGGAAATGATGTAAATATATCACTAGCCACTTTAAACAATGCTACCTTATATAATGTTACTTACCCTACATTATTAATCTCATATGCATACGTATATACTGTACTCTATATCATCGACTGCATCCTTATGTAATACATGTATCACTAGCCACTTTAACTATGCCACTTTGTTTACATACTCATCTCATATGTATATACTGTACTCGATACCATCTACTGTATCTTGCCTATGCTGCTCTGTACCATCACTCATTCATATATCCTTATGTACATATTCTTTATCCCCTTACACTGTGTATAAGACAGTAGTTTTGGAATTGTTAGTTAGATTACTTGTTGGTTATTACTGCATTGTCGGAACTAGAAGCACAAGCATTTCGCTACACTCGCACTAACATCTGCTAACCATGTGTATGTGACAAATCAAATTTGATTTGATTTATTTTGACATTGATTGACCTGGCTGTGTGGCATGGAGCGTTGTCCTGCTGGAAAAACCAATCCTCAGAGTTGGGGAACATTGTCAGAGAAGAAATAAGCAGGTTTTCTTCCAGGACAACCTTGTACGTGGCTTGATTCATACGTCCTTCACAAAGACAAATCTACCCGATTCCAGCCTTGCTGAAGAACCCCCAGATCATTCCCGATCCAACAGGAAGTGAGTTGCAAACAGCTTTTTCAAAACAGTGGGTTCCATAGATAGTTTAAAAAACATTCCAGGTCAAGAAAACCTTTAGAGAGGAATGGAAGATTCCTACAAGTTTAAAAACATTCCAGGTCAAGTTTGTCTTTTCAAAACCTTTAGAGAGGAATGGAAGATTCCACCATTCCATTTTGTGGAAGATTCCACTGAGTTTAAAAAACATTAGGTTTGTCAAAACAGGAAATGGAAGATTCCATATAGGCTGATAGTTTAAAAAACATTCCAGGTCAAGCTTTGTCTTTTTCAAAACCTTTAGAGAGGAATGGAAGATTCCATATAGGCTGATAGTTTAAAAAACATTCCAGGTCAAGCTTTGTCTTTTTCAAAACATTTAGATGGAGTTTAAAAAAAAAACATTCCAGGTCAAGCTTTGTCTTTTTCTGATAGTTTAAAAAAATTCCAGGTCAAGCTTTGTCTTTTTCAAAACATTTAGAGAGGAATGGAAGATTCTTTTTATTAGGTCAAGCTTTGTCACTGTCACTTTTAGTGAGTTTGGTACACATCTGGTGGATAGAGAGCCGTTTATTATGTTCAACATAGGAGGGCCAAGCACAGGAAGCAGCTCTTTCAGTAGTTTAGTTGGAATAGGTTCCAGTATTTAGCTTGACGTTTTAGAGGCTATGACTATTTTCATGAATGTGTCAAAATACAGGATAAAAAAACTTGAGTGTCTCCATTGATCCTAGGTCCTGGCAGTTCTGTGCAGACTCAGGACAACTGAGCTTTGGAGAAATATGCAGTTTCAAGGTGGAGTCTGTAATTTGCATTCTAATCATCAAGATCATTTCAAATAAGAAGTTCATGAATTTATCACTGCTGAAGTGAAAGCTATCCTCTCTTGTTGAATGCTGCTTTTTTAGTTAGCTTTGCGACAGTATCAAAAATACGGTTGGAAAAATAGGATGATAGCAGTGAGGGTATTGGATGTTGCACGGTATTGTCTTTTCAAGCTAGTCGGAAGACTTGTTGTGCTCTTGTAGAATACTGGTTGAGGGGTGAAGATGAAGTAGTTAATTTTTCTTTGCCCACGAACATTCTACCCATCAGAGATGATTGCAATACAGTCTGCTTTCTCTATGATTTGCTCGACCTTCACTTGAACTCTGTTGAACTCTGCATCCAGCAAATGAGTAGAAAAAGCATGTCTGGTTGGAGGGGTGCATGCTGGGCGAAGAACATTCAGAACTCTTCCAATACACATTGCCTGTGTGCATCAGAGGTAAACCAGTTGCATAAACAGCTTGAGCAAGACATTCATCAGCATTTCTCTGACTACGTTCCTCCATTGAGTCAAAAACACTTCTGATTCCAGGAGGACCATGAGCTGTTGCTATCGATAAGGTGTCTGATTCATCATTTTCACCTCGAAAAGAAGTAGAGGGACTTTTGTCGGAGGTTGCATGTTGTGAGTGCTGAGGGAACTTTATGCACTTGGCCAGATGATTCTGCATCTTTTTTTGCATTCTTCACATATTATTTGGCACAGTATTTATACATGTACACAGTTTTTCCTTCTACATTAGCTGCAGTGAAATGTTTCCACACATCAGATAGTGTCCGTGGCAATTTTCTGTAAAGATTAGAAAAAAATGAGTAAAAAAAACCCAAATACAATTTCATGTACAGATAAAAATAGTTAAGCAGTTAGATTAAACAACTCCTTTGTAAGATAAATGTTTTAAAGTGAAACATGTATGGAAACAGGTGAATTAACACTCCTCAGTTAGCAGGCTCAAGCAAGCTAAAACCCACATGGTAGCAAAAACTAACTAGTAGAAATTGTTAACAAGTTAGAAATGATTTAAACACACTTTGCTGTAGGCTACTATTTACTAGTTAACAAAAAATGATGTATGTCATATAAAATATTGTAAGGGTTTTCCTGTGGTGAAGTAGAGGCGGACCAAAACGCAGCGTGGTTATATTGATTCATGTTTAATAAAAACAGATAAACATGAACACTACAAAACAATAAACGTGGAAAACCAAAAACAGCCCTATCTGGTGCAAAACACAGAGACAGGAACAATCACCCACAAACACACAGTGAAACCCAGGCTACCTAAGTATGATTCTCAATCAGAGACAACTAATGACACCTGCCTCTGATTGAGAACCATACTAGGCCGAAACATAGAAATACCCAAAGACTGCCCACCCAACTCATGCCCTGACCATACTAAATAAATACAAAAGAAAGGAAATAAAGGTCAGAACGTGACAAATATATTCCCCCGCACCCAGTATTGAAATCAAAACTTACCAGAAAGCATGTCATCCTTGGCTCAGACAGTGTAGTAGTGTGGGCTCAATAGCATCTCATTCGTGTGCAAGATCTTGAGAATCAGCTGTACATGTGATGGAAGAGTGCACTGCACATGTGATGGAAGAGTGCACAGTGCATGCAGAGGGTTGCAATTCCATTGAATTGGGGATAGTGTTAACCAAAATGTGCCACAAGACCAAGAATTGTCTTATGTTTATCCCACAAAAAAAAGGTTCACTGTTATAAGCTGACTTTCTTTGATGAATTTAAGCAAAATTCCCAGAATTCCAGTGCTTAATAACTTCCTATGGAAGTTTCCCCAAGAATTTTCAGACCCTTTGCAACTAGTAAATTCATCAGGCTTGAGTCATGTTTCAGTCAGGCTAATCACATCAAGATTATGATCAGTGATTAGTTCATTGACTATGACTGCCTTGGAAGTGAGGGATCTAAGATGGGAGATATCACAATCTCTTTCAATAAGGACAGGAATAATGGCTAGCAGCCTGCTGCCTGGTCTGCATCCTATCTCATTGTGGAGCTGGAGGAGTTAGAGCCCTGTCTATGTTGGTAGATAAGATGAGAGCACCCCTGCAGCTAGGATGGATTCCGTCACTCCTCAACAGGTCAGGCTTGGTCCTGTTTGTGGGTGAGTCCCAGAATGAGGGCCAATTATCTACAAATTCTATATTTTGGGAGCGGCAGTCTTCAACCAGCGATTGAGTTGTGAGACACTGCTGTAAAGCTCATCGCTGCCCCTAACTGGGAGGGGGCCAGAGACAATTACTCGATGCCGACACATCTTTCTAGCTGATTTACACGCTGAAGCTATGTTGCGTTTGTTGACCTCTGACTGTTTCATCCTAACATATTTGGTGCCAACATGGATAACAATATCCCTATAAAGCTACACTCGCCAGTTTTATCATTAGCCTTCATCATCTTGAGATTAGCCTTTACTTCGGTAGCCCTGCCCTCTGGTTAGGGCAGGTTTTGGCCGGCAGGGATGTCCTTGTGACTTTGACTTTGTCCTTTGACTTTGACTCCTGTGGCGGACCGGGTGTATGCACGCTGACACGGTCGCACGCTGACACAGTCACAGGAAAGGGGGGCTGGGCCGGTTTTATGACACCTCACGCCAATCGTATATCTTATCAATCAAATGTATTTATAAAGCAATGCAGGTGTAGAAGAAGCCAGAGGCCAGAACCTAGGAAGAAACCTAGAGAGGAACCAGGCTATGAGGGGTGGCCAGTCCTCTTCTGACTGTGCCGGGTGGAGATTATAACAGAACATGGCCAAGATGTTCAAATGTTCATAGATGACCAACAGGGTCAAATAATAATAATCACAGTGGTTGTAGAGGGTGCAACAGGTCAGCACCTCAGGAGTAAATGTCAGTTGGCTTTTCATAGCCGATCATTCAGAGTATCTCTACCGCTCCTGCTGTCTCTAGAGAGTTGAAAGCAGCAGGTCTGGGAATGGTAGCACGTCTGGTGAACAGGTCAGGGTTTCATAGCCGCAGGCAGAACAGTTGAAACTGGAGCAGCAGCACGACCAGGTGGACTGGGGACAGCAAGGAGTCATCCGGCCAGGTAGTCCTGAGGCATGGTCTCTCCTCCGAGAGAGAGAGAAAGAGAAAGAGAGAGAAAGAAAGAAAGAAAGAAAGAAAGAAAGAAAGAAAGAAAGAAAGAAAGAAAGAAAGAAAGAAAGAAAGAAAGAAAGAGAAAAAGAAAGTGAGAATTAGAGAGAGCATACTTAAATTCACACAGGACACTGGATAAGACACGAGAAATACTCCAGATATAACAGACTGACCCTAGCCCCCCGACACATAAAGTATTGCAGCATAAACACTGGAGGCTGAGACAGAAGGGGTCAGGAGACACTGTGGCCCCATCCGACAATACCCCTGGACAGGGCCAAACAGGCAGAATATAACCCCACTCACTTTGCCATAGCACAGCCCCCACACCACTAGAGGGATATCTTCAATCACCAACTTACCATCCTGAGACAAGGCCGAGTATAGCCCATAAATATCTCCTCCATGGCAACCCAAGAGGGAGAGCCAAACCGGACAGGAAGATCACGTCAGTGACTCAACCGACTCAAGTGACGCACCCCTCCTAGGAACGGCATGTAAGGGAAAACCACCATGAATGGACAAAAGTCAGTGAATCATGTCCAAATTCCATACATAAGTATTGAAAGTACCAAATCAGGATGTTATGTCCATTTGCCATATATGATCATAGGAAGTCGGCTTCCCAATTCAAAAATCAGTTAACCATGTCCAAATGAAATAAGAAATGTCCAAATGGCATTTATACTGACCAAATGATATATATCATTAAGTTAAGCCCTGAATCAACCTAGAAGGTCTATTTGTCACGCTTGATCATAGGAAGACATAGGAAGTAAGAATTTGGTGCAATGAGAGCGAAGTGGGACTCTGCAATTATTTAAAGATTGTTTGAAAAATGTTTAAAATGAACAGGGGATGGGCATAGATGGAGGGGTGCTCCATACCCTGCCATAGACCCATTTCACCCCTCTAAAGGCATTAAAAAACATTTTTTAAATGTGCTCCTTTGTAACCCGTTCAGATCACCAGGTGCACGCTGTCCATTTGCAATATGTTTCAATGGGCATTTACCATCACAAATTTGACATGCTCTAAAATACTGCAGAAATGCCCTGTTGAACTCGGGATGGCCGGGCAGTGATAGTGGTTCCTCTCCATCGCTCGTTGCTGTTGATTTCAGCATGTCCATTTGGTGATGGTTCATTACTGCTTAAACTTATTGCAAACGGAAAAAAGTCAGCCATCAAGTCAGCGTCCATCAGTCAAAAAGATATCATTCTGACACCAAACTGATACAAACTGACACCAAACTCACTTTGTCCAACTCGTTTAGAAGCCAACTATCACATATTTTAGAGCAGGTCCAAAATTCACAGGGCCCTCTGTTTAAACCATAATAAAAACGTAAAACATATAGCTACGTTCTAGCTGCGGGTCCAGTTTTGACATTATGTGTAGGCCTAGCTGAGACCTCCCCAAATCCCGAGTATCGGAGCCCGAGCAGCAACCTTAATTAGTGCTGAAAATTCCCTTTTTACGGGCGTTGCTATGGGGTCCTTGAATGAGCTATCGGACAGAAACTTTAGGGTCCATCTCTATGGGCAGAGGCGGTTTCAATGCACCTAGTCTGTAACTCTGGGACTTTTCTAAATGTCGTCATTTTCGCGATGGTCAAAATGAATTGAAGTCATTGCAAATGTACAAGGCTGTTTCTCGGCCTGAGAACCTTCTAGAGCCACATAACTCACCGTGCACTATTGACTTAGAGGGCCAGGGTGTGTGCGTGGGTCATTGTGTGTGTGTGTCTAGACATGTGGCACATGATCTGTGTCTGTATGTGGGATGCGTTTGAATAGAGACTCACACGTTTGTCTTCAGCTCGTAAGAGGAAGGGAAGCCGTTACAGAGGGTGCTATCATCTAAAGTCCAGTGCAGTTCATTCACATCAGTATGGATGAAGAAAAAAGGGACAATTGAGATGTGACTGATTAGATGCGGTAAGTTCAGCTTGTACAGAGAGAGAGAGAGAGAAAGAAAGAAGAAGAAAGACAGAGAGACTGGGAGAGAGTGTGTCAGAGAAACAGAAAGAGAGCGAGAGAGTGCCAGAGAAACAGAAAGAGAGAGAGAGAGTGTCAGAGAAACAGAAAGAGAGAGAGAGAGTGTCAGAGAAACAAAGAGAGAGAGACAGAGTCAGGTAAAGATAAAGAGAAAGAGAACGAAACAGAAAGAGAGAGAGAGAGAGAGAGAGACAGAGAAACAGAAAGAGAGAGTCAGAGAAACAGAAAGAGAGTCAGAGAAACAGAAAGAGAGAGAGTCAGAGAAACAGAAAGAGAGAGAGTCAGAGAAACAGAATGAGAGATGAGTCAGAAACAAAAATAATTACAGAGTGAGATAGAGAGAAAGATATATAGAGGTCAGAGCGTGAAATAGAGAGAAAGAGAGAGAGAAAGAGAGAGAGAGAGTCAGAAAAAGAGATAGAGATAGAAAGAAAGAGATAGCGTGAGATAGAGAGAAAGATATAGAGGGAGAGAGAGAGAGTGAAAGAGAGAGAGAGAGAGAGAGAGAGAGTCAGAAAAATAGATAGAGATAGAAAGAAAGAGATAGCGTAATATAGAGAGAAAGATATAGAGGGAGAGAGAGAGAGTGAAAGAGAGAGAGAGAGAGAGTCAGAAAAAGAGATAGAGATAGAAAGAAAGAGATAGCGTGAGATAGAGAGAAAGATATAGAGGGAGAGAGAGAGAGTGAAAGAGAGAGAGAGAGAGAGTCAGAAAAAGAGATAGAGATAGCGTGAGATAGAGAGAACGCAAGCTGGAGGATCCCTGAAACCCTGGCCCACTTCTCCTATAATGTTTGGAGAGTAATACAACATTTTCCGCAGCTGTTTATAGTGAAAGTGAGTGGTGGAATGGACTTATGTTGCCATGATGGATGTCAAGGGGTCTGAGTGGGACTATAGCTAATGCTAGATGGCTTACATGAAAGCTACGCTGGCTGCCTCTCAAGGCTGTAATAACTGAGTATCGCTGGTGCTATGTGCTTTTCACTAATAAAACTTTATTGTTCCCCAGACCCAGTGTCAGGATAAAGTGACTGGGTGGCTATGTTCTTTTTGGGGATGGAAATTATATTGAATTCTGCTTTTATAAACGCAATACCACAAAAAACAACAACATCAAGTTAAAAATGATGAGACTTTGAGATCATGAAGTGATTTTGAAGTTAGAGGTTGGAGCCTGTATGAACATAAAATAGGATCCTTTTATCCTTATTCTTTCGTAAGGACAAAGATTCAGCAGAAGGCAAGTAGAGGTGCAAATGTGTTGGATCAATTGTTTCAATGATAACGGTGATATTTGCAAATATGAGTACAAGGTTCTGACTTCAAAATGTCTGCGTTCAAAATAAAAAAAAGTGTCTCATCAGGAGAAAACCTGTCTTTACAATTAAAGCACAAGCCTATCAGGCTCAGATACAGCCCCCCCCCCCCGAGCTACTCAACCTTGAACAAAATACAACATCTCCAAACAGACACTTAAATACATTTGGCTAAACCTATTCTTGGCGCGAAGGCCAAGGCTTTCATATTGTAATTGTCTGCATCATTTCCAATCCTTCATATATATATTTTGGAAACATCTACTTTGTTCATGACAAGTCATTTTTCCAACAATTGTTTACAGACATATTATTTCACTTATAATTCACTGTATCACAATTCAAGTGGGTCAGAAGTTTACATACACTAAGTTGACTGTGCCTTTAAACAGCTTGAAATAATTCCCCAAAATGATGTCATGGCCTTAGAAGCTTCTGATAGGCTAATTGACATAATTTGAGTCAATTGGAGGTGTACCTGTGGATGTATTTCAAGGCCTACCTTCAAACAAACTTCCTTGACATCATGAGAAAATCAAAAGAAATCAGCCAAGAATTTTGTTTTTTAGACCTCCACAAGTCTGGTTCATCCTTGGGAGCAATTTCTAAATGCCTGAAGGTACCACGTTCATCTGTAAAAACAATAGTACGCAAGTATAAACACCATAAAACCACGCAGCCGTCATACCGCTCAGGAAGGAGACGCGTTCTGTCTCCTACAGATGAACATACTTTTGTGCGAAAAGTGCAAATCAATCCCAGAACAACAGCAAAGGACCTTGTGAAGATGCTGGAGGAAACAGATACAAAAGTATCTATATCCACAGTAAAACGAGTCCTATATCGACATAACCTGAAAGGCTGCTCAGCAAGGAAGAAGCCACTGCTCCAACATCGCCATAAAAAAGGCAGACTACAGTTTGCAACTGCACATGGGGACGAAGATCGTACTTTTAGGAGAAATGTCCTCTGGTCTGATGAAACAATAATAGAACTGTTTGGCCATAATGACCATTGTTATGTTTGGGGGAAAAAAGGGGAGGCTTGCAAATAGGCTTGCAAATAGAAAAACACCATCCCAACCGTGAAGCACCGGGGGGGCAGCATCATGTTGTAGGGGTGCTTTGCTATACAGGAGGGACTGATGTACTTCACAAAATAGATGGCATCATGAGAAGGGAAAATTATGTGGATATATTGAAGCAACATCTCAAGACATCAGACTCAAGACTTCCTGAAGTTAAAGCTTGGCCACAAATGGGTCTTGCAAATGGACAATGACCCCAAGCATACTTCCAAAGTTGTGGCAAAATGGCTTAAGGACAACAAAGTCAAGGTATTGGAGTGGCCATCACAAAGCCATGACCTCAATCCTATAGAAATTGTGTGGGCAGAACTGAAAAAGCATATGCCAGCAAGGAGGCCTACAAACCTGACTCAGTTACGCCAGCTCTGTCAGGGGGAATGGGCCAAAATTCACCCAAGTTTTTGTGGGAAGCTTGTGGAAGTCTACCTGAAAAGTTTGACCCAAGTAAAACAATTTATAGGCAATGCTACCAAATACGAGTTGAGTATATGTAAACTTCTGACCCACTGGGAATGTCATGAAAGAAAGTATGAGGAAAGAAAACATACAAAGTATGTTTTACATTTCATTATCTTGTTATTTTTTAGTCCCACCCTTTAGCTCCACTCAACCCCTCCCGTCTATCTCTGAACACCATCCAGTCCCATCAAACCCCTCCCATCTATCTCTGAACACCATCCAGTCCCACCCTTTAGCTCCATTCAGCCCCTCCCATCTATCTCTGAACACCATCCAGTCCCTTCAGCTCCACTCAACCCCTCCCATCTATCTCTGAACACCATCCAGTCCCACCCTTTAGCTCCACTCAACCCCTCCCATCTATCTCTGAACACCATCCAGTCCCTTCAGCTCCACTCAACCCCTCCCATCTATCTCTGAACACCATCCAGTCCCACCCTTTAGCTCCACTCAACCCCCCCCATCTATCTCTGAACACCATCCAGTCCCTTCAGCTCCACTCAACCCCTCCCATCTATCTCTGAACACCATCCAGTCCCACCCTTTAGCTCCGCTCAACCCCTCCCATCTATCTCTGAACACCATCCAAAGTTAATTTCTATTTGCAGCTGTGCTGTGATGCCTCACTAAAGTTCTGAACCTTTCTATTCTCATAGTTTCTACAGATTGTAAATTAAAGATACATATATTTGCTAAGAGTGCTATTATATTATTGATCAACTTTTTTTATGCTATTTGCAGTTTTTTTTATATATATATATTTTCAAACTTTATATAAATATTTTTTTTCAACCTTTTATATATTTTTTCAATGATTTTAGATAAATATGTATTTTTATGTGTACTTTTTTTTATTAGTACTTTTATTAGTACTTTTCTTTCTTCCCCAATTGTTAGTTCCAGTCTTGTCCCATCGCTGCAACTCCCCACAGACTCGGGAGAGTCACAGGTGAAGGTCGAAAGACATGCGTCCACCGAAACACGACTCTGCCTGCACTGCTTCCTGACACACTGCTCGCTTAACCAGCCACACCAATGTGTCAGAGGAAACACCGTCCACCGAAACACGACTCTGCTTGTACTGCTTCCTGACACACTGCTCGCTTAACCAGCCACACCAATGTGTCGGAGGAAACACCGTCCACCGAAACACGACTCTGCTTGTACTGCTTCCTGACACACTGCTCGCTTAACCAGCCACACCAATGTGTCGGAGGAAACACCGTCCACCGAAACACGACTCTGCCTGCACTGCTTCCTGACACACTGCTCGCTTAACCAGCCACACCAATGTGTCGGAGGAAACACCGTCCACCGAAACACGACTCTGCCTGCACTGCTTCCTGACACACTGCTCGCTTAACCAGCCACACCAATGTGTCGGAGGAAACACCGTCCACCGAAACACGACTCTGCCTGCACTGCTTCCTGACACACTGCTCGCTTAACCAGCCACACCAATGTGTCGGAGGAAACACCGTCCACCGAAACACGACTCTGCCTGCACTGCTTCCTGACACACTGCTCGCTTAACCAGCCACACCAATGTGTCGGAGGAAACACCGTCCACCGAAACACGACTCTGCCTGCACTGCTTCCTGACACACTGCTCGCTTAACCAGCCACACCAATGTGTCGGAGGAAACACCGTCCACCGAAACACGACTCTGCCTGCACTGCTTCCTGACACACTGCTCGCTTAACCAGCCACACCAATGTGTCGGAGGAAACACCGTCCACCGAAACACGACTCTGCCTGCACTGCTTCCTGATTTACTGCTTCCTGATATACTGCTTCCTGCCTGCACTGCTTCCTGACACACTGCTCGCTTAACCAGCCACACCAATGTGTCGGAGGAAACACCGTCCACCGAAACACGACTCTGCCTGCACTGCTTCCTGACACACTGCTCGCTTAACCAGCCACACCAATGTGTCGGAGGAAACACCGTCCAGGTGGCGACCGTAGTCAGCTTGGAGGCACCCGGCCCGCCATAAGGAGTCACTAGAGCGCGATGGGACAAGGAAATCCTGTCCAGCCAAACCCTGCCGTAAACCGGATGATGCTGGGCAGATTGTGCCTCGCCTCATGGGTCTCCCGGTCACAGCCGGCTGTGACACAGCCTGGGATCAAACCCGGGTCTGTAGTGACCCCTCTCTGATATGGTATAACATAACTGTGTCAGGGCTCTCTGGTATGGTCTAGATAACATAACTGTGTTAGGTCTCTCTGGTACGGTCTAGATAACATAACTGTGTCAGGTCTCTCTGGTACGGTCTAGATAACATAACTGTGTCAGGTCTCTCTGGTACGGTCTAGATAACATAACTGTGTCAGGGCTCTCTGGTATGGTCTAGATAACATAACTGTGTCAGGTGTCTATGGTAGAGTCTAGATAACATAACTGTGTCAGGTCTCTCTGGTAGAGTCTAGATAACATAACTGTGTCAGGTCTCTCTGGTAGAGTCTAGATAACATAACTGTGTCAGGTGTCTGGAGTAGAGTCTAGATAACATAACTGTCAGGGCTCTCTGGTTTTTATTTTTTAATTTTTTATTTCACCTTTATTTAACCAGGTAGGCTAGTTGAGAACATGTTCTCATTTGCAACTGCGACCTGGCCAAGATAAAGCATAGCAGAGTGATCAGACAACACAGAGTTACACATGGAGTAAACAATTAACAAGTCAATAACACAGTAGAGAAAAAAAAGGGGGGGTCTATATACAATGTGTGCAAAAGGCATGAGGAGGTAGGCGAATAATTACAATATTGCAGATTAACACTGGAGTGATAAATGATCAGATGATCATGTACAGGTAGAGATATTTGTGTGCAAAAGAGCAGAAAAGTAAATAAATAAAAACTGTGGGGATGAGGTAGGTGAAAATGGGTGGGCTATTTACCAATAGATTATGTACAGCTGCAGCGATCGGTTAGCTGCTCAGATAGCTGATGTTTGAAGTTGGTGAGGGAGATGAAAGTCTCCAACTTCAGCGATTTTTGCAATTCGTTCCAGTCACAGGCAGCAGTGTACTGGAACGAAAGGCGGCCGAATGAGGTGTTGGCTTTGGGGATGCTCAATGAGATACACCTGCTGGAGCGCGTGCTACGGATGGGTGTTGCCATCGTGACCAGTGAGCTGAGATAAGGCGGAGCTTTGCCTAGCATGGCCTTGTAGATGACCTGGAGCCAGTGGGTCTGGCGACGATTATGGAGCGAGGGCCAGCCGGCTAGAGCATACAAGTCGCAGTGGTGGGTAGTATAAGGTGCTTTAGTGACAAAACGGATGGCACTGTGATAAACTGCATCCAGCTTGCTGAGAAGAGTGTTGGAAGCCATTTTGTAGATGACATCGCCGAAGTCGAGGATCGGTAGGATAGTCAGTTTTACTAGGGTAAGCTTGGCAGCGTGAGTGAAGGAGGCTTTGTTGCGGAATAGAAAGCCGACTCTTGATTTGATTTTCGATTGGAGATGTTTGATATGGGTCTGGAAGGAGAGTTTGCAGTCTAGCCAGACACCTAGGTACTTATAGGTGTCCACATATTCAAGGTCGGAACCATCCAGTGTGGTGATGCTAGTCGGGCAAGCGGGTGCAGGCAGCGATCGGTTGAAAAGCATGCATTTGGTTTTACTAGCGTTTAAGAGCAGTTGGAGGCCACGGAAGGAGTGTTGTATGGCATTGAAGCTCGATTGGAGGTTAGATAGCACAGTGTCCAGTGACGGGCCAAAAGTGTATAGAATGGTGTCGTCTGCGTAGAGGTGGATCAGGGAATCGCCCGCAGCAAGAGCAACATCATTGATATACACAGAGAAAAGAGTCGGCCCGAGAATTGAACCCTGTGGCACCCCCATAGAGACTGCCAGAGGACCGGACAACATGCCCTCCGATTTGACACACTGAACTCTGTCTGCAAAGTAATTGGTGAACCAGGCAAGGCAGTCATCCGAAAAACCGAGGCTACTGAGTCTGCCGATAAGAATATGGTGATTGACAGAGTCGAAAGCCTTGGCAAGGTCGATGAAGACGGCTGCACAGTACTGTCTTTTATCCATGGCGGTTATGATGTCGTTTAGTACCTTGAGTGTGGCTGAGGTGCACCCGTGACCGGCTCGGAAACCAGATTGCATAGCGGAGAAGGTACGGTGGGATTCGAGATGGTCAATGACCTGTTTGTTGACTTGGCTTTCGAAGACCTTAGATAGGCAGGGCAGAATGGATATAGGTCTGTAACAGTTTGGGTCCAGGGTGTCTCCCCCTTTGAAGAGGGGGATGACTGCGGCAGCTTTCCAATCCTTGGGGATCTCAGACGATATGAGAGAGAGGTTGAACAGGCTGGTAATAGGGGTTGCGACAATGGCGGCGGATAGTTTCAGAAATAGAGGGTCCAGATTGTCAAGCCCAGCTGATTTATACGGGTCCAGGTTTTGCAGCTCTTTCAGAACATCTGCTATCTGGATTTGGGTAAAGGAGAACCTGGAGAGGCTTGGGCGAGGAGCTGCGGGGGCCGGAGCTGTTGGCCGAGGTAGGAGTAGCCAGGCGGAAGGCATGGCCAGCCGTTGAGAAATGCTTGTTGAAGTTTTCGATAATCATGGATTTGTCGGTGGTGACCGTGTTCCCTAGCCTCAGTGCAGTGGGCAGCTGGGAGGAGGCGCTCTTGTTCTCCATGGACTTCACAGTGTCCCAGAACTTTTTGGAGATGGAGCTACAGGATGCAAACTTCTGCCTGAAGAAGCTGGCCTTAGCTTTCCTGACTGACTGCGTGTATTGGTTCCTGACTTCCCTGAACAGTTGCATATCGCGGGGACTGTTCGATGCTATTGCAGTCCGCCACAGGATGTTTTTGTGCTGGTCGAGGGCAGTCAGGTCTGGAATGAACCAAGGGCTGTATCTGTTCTTAGTTCTGCATTTTTTGAACGGAGCATGCTTATCTAATATGGTGAGGAAGTTACTCTTAAAGAATGACCAGGCATCCTCAACTGACGGGATGAGGTCAATGTCCTTCCAGGATACCCGGGCCAGGTCGATTAGAAAGGCCTGCTCACAGAAGTGTTTTAGGGAGCGTTTGACAGTGATGAGGGGTGGTCGTTTGACTGCGGCACCGTAGCGGATACAGGCAATGAGGCAGTGGTCGCTGAGATCCTGGTTGAAGACAGCGGAGGTGTATTTGGAGGGCCAGTTGGTCAGGATGACGTCTATGAGGGTGCCCTTGCTTACAGAGTTAGGGTTGTACCTGGTGGGTTCCTTGATGATTTGTGTGAGATTGAGGGCATCTAGCTTAGATTGTAGGACTGCCGGGGTGTTAAGCATATCCCAGTTTAGGTCACCTAACAGAACAAACTCAGAAGCTAGATGGGGGCAATCAATTCACAAATGGTGTCCAGGGCACAGCTGGGAGCTGAGGGGGTCGGTAGCAGGCGGCAACAGTGAGAGACTTATTTCTGGAGAGAGTAATTTTCAGAATTAGTAGCTCGAACTGTTTGGGTATGGACCTGGAAAGTATGACATTACTTTGCAGGCTATCTCTGCAGTAGACTGCGACTCCTCCCCCTTTGGCAGTTCTATCTTGACGGAAGATGTTATAGTTGGGTATGGAAATCTCTGAATTTTGGTGGCCTTCCTGAGCCAGGATTCAGACACGGCAAGGACATCAGGGTTAGCAGAGTGTGCTAAAGCAGTGAGTAAAACAAACTTAGGGAGGAGGCTTCTAATGTTGACATGCATGAAACCAAGGCTTTTTCGATCACAGAAGTCAACAAATGAGGGTGCCTGGGGACATGCAGGGCCCGGGTTTACCTCCACATCACCCGCAGAACAGAGAAGGAGTAGTATGAGGGTGCGGCTAAGGGCTATCAAAACTGGTCGCCTAGAGCGTTGGGGACAGAGAATAAGAGGAGCAGGTTTCTGGGCCTGGTAGAATATATTCAGGGCATAATGCACAGACAGGGGTATGGTGGGGTGCGGGTACGGCGGAGGTAAGCCCAGGCACTGGGTGATGATGAGAGAGGTTTTATCTCTGGACATGCTGGTTGTAATGGGTGAGGTCACTGCATATGTGGGAGGTGGGACAAAGGAGGTATCAGGGGTGTGAGGAATAGGACTAGGGGCTCCATTGTGAACTAAAACAATGATAACTAACCTGAGCAATAGTATACAAGGCATATTGACATTTGAGAGAGACATACAGCGATGCATACAGTGAACACAGGTGTTGAATGGGGAAAGCTAGCTAAAACAGTGGGTGAGACAACAGCTAATCAGCTAGCGTAACAACAGCAGGTGAGATGGCATTGACTAGGCAACTCGGCCGACAGATAAAACAAACAAGCAGAATGGAGTACCGTGGTAATGGACAGTCCAGCGTGCATCAGCTATGTAGCCAAGTGATCAGAGTCCAGGGGGCAGCGGTGGATGGGGCAGGGGGGCTGGGCTGGCGAGTGTTATCCAGGTTAAGAAAACTAACAATGACTAAATAGCTTGTAGCTAGCTAGCTGGTTAGCTTCTGGAGGTTCTTGAGTGTGTTCTAAAAATAAAGATAATAGCGATTCCGTATCACATTGGGTGAGGCAAGTTTCCGGAAGGTATAAACAATTTTTTTTTTTAAATCGGGAAGAGATAAAGTACATATGGACCATTGCGTTTTGGGACGCGGCGATGCAGCCGGTTAGCAGGCCTGTGCTAACAAGCTAACAGATTAGCAGGCCAGGGTAAACAAGGTAGTAGTTAGCGGACCTGGGCTAAACAAGCTAGCAGTTAGCGTGCCGAACTAGCAAGCAAGGAGATAGCGAGGGCTAGAGAGTTAGCCTTTGGAGGACGTCGCGATGGGGTGAGTCTGTTTATTCCTCTTCAAGCGGTGATATCGATAGACCGGTCGTAGTCAAGGTATTGTAGCCCAGGAGTATGCTAGGAGCTCTGGCCGGGCTAGCTTCAAGCTACGTGGGTGGAAACGCTAGCCAGGAGTAATCAACCAGGGTTGCTGTTACACTCGATGGCTAGTTGCGAGGATCCAGCTGAAGGATGTTCCGTTTGTGGTGGGAATCCGGGGGTAAAAAAATAAAAAAATAAATTAGGTCCGTTATGCTCTGGTTAGCGTCGCGTTGCTCTAGCGCCGCGTTGTTCGAACAGGCGAGAGCTTTCCGAGCTAAAGGTTAGTTGATGGTCGCTAGCATAGCTGGTAGTTAGCTGGCTAGCTTCAGTTGAGAGTGTCCGGTTCCGAAGTAAATATAACTACGTTAGGAAAGTAGCTACATTGGCGGGTTGCAGAAGAGTATTTGGAAGCTTAGGTTTAGCAAAATGTTTTAGGGATATGCGAAGAAAAAAATAACTAAAACGAAAAAGAGACGATATTTACAGAGAGACAATACGACAGGACAACTACTGCTACGCCATCTTGGATATGTATGGTACGGTCTAGATAACATAACTGTGTCAGGTCTCTCTGGTAGAGTCTAGATAACATAACTGTGTCAGGTCTCTCTGGTAGAGTCTAGATAACATAACTGTGTCAGGTCTCTCTGGTAGAGTCTAGATAACATAACTGTACTATGTATCTCTGGTAGAGTCTAGATAACATAACTGTGTCAGGTCTCTCTGGTAGAGTCTAGATAACATAACTGTACTATGTATCTCTGGTAGAGTCTAGATAACATAACTGTACTATGTATCTCTGGTGCCAATAGAGAGTTACCAGGATAAATATAAATTACATAAGAATGTGGTTAGTTAAATCTGTCACATGTGACATCTGGTGTTTATGTAGTTTTGCTGGGTTTGTTTGTATGTCTCTAGTTGTGTTTTGCTGGGTTTGTCTGTATCTCTCTAGTTGTGTTTTGCTGTGTTTGTCTGTATGTCTCTAGTTGTGTTTTGCTGGGTTTGTTTGTATGTCTCTATTTGTGTTTTGCTGTGTTTGTCTGTATGTCTCTAGTTGTGTTTTGCTGGGTTTGTTAGTATGTCTCTAGTTGTGTTTTGCTGGGTTTGTCTGTATGTCTCTAGTTGTGTTTTGCTGGGTTTGTTAGTATGTCTCTAGTTGTGTTTTGCTGTGTTTGTCTGTATGTCCCTAGTTGTGTTTTGCTGGGTTTGTTAGTATGTCTCTAGTTGTGTTTTGCTGGGTTTGTCTCTATGTCCCTAGTTGTGTTTTGCTGTGTTCTGGTGTTTATGTAGTTTTGCTGGGTTTGTCTTGTGTTTTTCACTGTGATGCAGCTTGCTGCTGAGACACTTCCTGTTGATTCTTCCCATCCTGGCCCAGGGTGCATCACTGTGATGTGCCATCACTTATTATTTACCATCACCACGTGAACTCAAGGTGAGCTATATTTAAAACCAGGGGTGTGAATGTACCTCTGACCTCTGAAGGAGTAGACTTCCACTTTGGTCTAATTTCTCACAGAACACTCCATTCCTAAAAAAATTGGTTTAGGACTGAAGGGGTTGACATTACAGACGAACTGCAGAGATAAATCAGCCAGTTGTGTGTGTGACTGTTACTGGCAATCTTTATGACTATACCTAAAGGTTTTTTGTCATCAATTGTTCTTTTTTCTGAAACTGGGAACCTAACTATTGTTGTGTATTCTCTGAGCGTCAATCTCTCATCATAACCTGCAGAGCCTATGATGTCTAGAAGAAAGACGATTGTTTGTTTTTAGTTCTCTCCCCATGTTCAGAGGAAGTCTGAAATCAAATCAAATCGTATTTGTCAAATGCGCTGAATACAACAGGTGTAGACCTCACAGTGAAACGATTACTTACGAGCCCCTAACCAACAATGCAGTTAAAAAAATACGTATAAGAACAAGATATAAAAGTAACAAGTAATTAAAGAGCGTCAGTAAAATAACAATAGCGAGACTATATACAGGGGGGTACCGATACAGAGTCTATGTACGGGGGCACCGGTTAGTTGAAGTAATATGTACATGTAGGTAGAGTTATTAAAGTGACTATGCAGAGATGAGAGGGCGGGGGGGGATTAGATGTTCAGGAGTCTTATGGCTATGGTGTAGAAGCTGTTTGGGAGCCTCTTGGACCTAGACTTGGCGCTCCGGTACCGCTTTCCCTGCGGTAGCAGAGAGAACAGTCTATGACAATTTTTAGGGCCTTCCTCTGACACCGCCTGGTATAGAGGTTCTGGATGGCAGGAAGCTTGGCCCCAGTGATGTACTAGTGCCTTGTGATTGCAGGCCGAGTAGTTGCCATACCAGGCAGTGATGCAACCAGTCAGGATGCTCTCGATGGTGCAGCTGTAGAACCTTTTCAGGATCTGAGGACCCATGCTAAATATTTTCAGTCTCCTGAGGGGGAATAGGTTTTGATCGTGCCTTCTTTATGACTGTCTTGGTGTGCTTGGAACATGTTAGTTTGTTGGTGATGTGGACACTAAGGAACTTGAAGATCTCAACCTGCTCCACTACAGCCCCGTTGATGAGAATGGGGGCGTTCTCTGTCCTCTTTTTCCTGTAGTCCACAATAATCTCCTTTGTCTTGATCATATTGAGGGAGAGGTTGTTGTCCTGGGACAACACGTCCAGGTCTCTGACCTCCTCCCTGTAGGCTGTCTCGTCGTTGTCGGTGATCAGGCCTACCACTGTTGTGTCATCGGCAAACTTAATGATGGTGTTGAAGTTGTGCCTGTTCTTGCAGTCATGAGTGAAGAGGGAGTACAGGAAGGGACTGAGCATGCACCACTGAGGGGCCCTTATGTTGAGGATCAGAGTGGCGGATGTGTTGTTACCTACCCTTACCACCTGGGGGCGGCCCGTCAGGATGTCCAGGATCCAGTTGCAGAGGGAGGTGTTTACTCCCAGGGTCCAGAGCTTATTGAAGAGCTTTAATGGTACTATGGGGTTGAACGCTGAGCTGTAGTCAATGAATAGCATTCTCACATAGAATGTGATGACCAGGTGGCGAATCGCATCTCTGCATGTCTGGCAGACATATCAGTGTGGATGACGGATCACCACCTCAAGCTGAACCTCGGCAAGACGGAGCTGCTCTTCCTCCCGGGGAAGGACTGCCCGTTCCATGATCTCGCCATCACGGTTGACAACTCCATTGTGTCCTCCTCCCAGAGCGCTAAGAACCTTGGCGTGATCCTGGACAACACCCTGTCGTTCTCAACTAACATCAAGGCGGTGGCCCGTTCCTGTAGGTTCATGCTCTACAACATCCGCAGAGTACGACCCTGCCTCACACAGGAAGCGGCGCAGGTCCTAATCCAGGCACTTGTCATCTCCCGTCTGGATTACTGCAACTCGCTGTTGGCTGGGCTCCCTGCCTGTGCCATTAAACCCCTACAACTCATCCAGAACGCCGCAGCCCGTCTGGTGTTCAACCTTCCCAAGTTCTCTCACGTCACCCCGCTCCTCCGCTCTCTCCACTGGCTTCCAGTTGAAGCTCGCATCCGGTACAAGACCATGGTGCTTGCCTACGGAGCTGTCAGGGGAACGGCACCTCAGTACCTCCAGGCTCTGATCAGGCCCTACACCCAAACAAGGGCACTGCGTTCATCCACCTCTGGCCTGCTCGCCTCCCTACCACTGAGGAAGTACAGTTCCCGCTCAGCCCAGTCAAAACTGTTCGCTGCTCTGGCCCCCCAATGGTGGAACAAACTCCCTCACGACGCCAGGACAGCGGAGTCAATCACCACCTTCCGGAGACACCTGAAACCCCACCTCTTTAAGGAATACCTAGGATAGGATAAAGTAATCCCTCTCACCCCCCCCCCCCCTTAAAAGATTTAGATGCACTATTGTAAAGTGGCTGCTCCACTGGATGTGGTGAGAGGTGAATGCACCAATTTGTAAGTCGCTCTGGATAAGAGCGTCTGCTAAATGACTTAAATGTAAATGTAATGTAAATGTGTTCATTTTGTCCAGGTGGGAAATGGCAGTGTGGAGTGCAATAGAGATTGCATCATCTGTGGATCTGTTGGGACAGTATGCAAATTGGAGTGGGTCTAGGGTTTCTGGGAGTGAGTCCTACGGGTCAGTAGTAATTTAGGCAGGTTACTTTGATATTCTTGGTCACAGGCACTATGGTGGTCTGCTTAAAACATGTTGGTATTACAGACTCAGACAGGGAGAGGTTGAAAATGTCAGTGAAGACACTTGCCAGTTGGTCAGTGCATGCTCGCAGGACACGTCCTGGTAATCCGTCTGGCCCTGTGGCCTTATGAATGTTGACCTGTTTAAAGGTCTTACTCACAAAGGCTGCGGAGAGCGTGATCACACAGTCTTCTGGAACAGCTGGTGCTCTCATGCATGTTTTCGTGTTATTTGCCTCATGGCAAGCATAGAAGTAGTTTAGCTCATCTGGTAGGCTCATGTCACTGGTCAGCTCTTGGCTGTGCTTCCCTTTGTAGTCTGTAATGGTTTGCAAGCCCTGCCACATCCAACGAGCATCAGAGCTGATCTTAGTCCTGAATTGACGCTTTGCCTGTTTTGTTCGTCAGAGGGCATAGCGGGATTTCTTATAAGCTTCCGGGTTAGAGTCCCGCTCCTTGAAAGCGGCAGCTCTAGCCTTCAGCTCAGTGTGGATGTTGCCTGTAATCCTTGGCTTCTGGTTGGGGTATGTACGTACAGTCACCTTGGCAACGACTTCATCGATGCACTTATTGATGAAGTCAATGACTGATGTGGTGTACTCCTCAATGCCATCGGAGGAATCCCGGAACATATTCCTGTCTGTGCTAGCAAAACAGTCCTGTTTTGATCTAGTCACTTGTGTTTCTTGCTTTTGTTTTTGCTTGTAAGCAGGAATCAGGAGGATATAATTATGGTCAGATTTGCCAAATGGAGGGCGAGGGAGAGCTTTGAATATGTTTCTGTGTGTGCAGTAAAGTAAAGTTGGTCCAGAGTTTTTTTTGTCCCTGCATAAAAAATAGAAATTTGGTAAAACGGATTTAAGTTTCCCTGTATGAAAGTCCCCGGCAACTAGGAGCACCGCCTCTCGGGGGAACGTTTTCTTGTTTCATTATGGTGGAATACAGCTCATTCAATGCTGGCTTAGTGCCAGCCTCAGTCTGTGGTGGTATGTAAACAGCTACAAAAAATACAAAGGTAAACTCTCTAGGTAGATAGTGTGGTCTACAGTGTATCATGAGATACTCTACCTCACTTCCTTCCTTAGATATCGTGCACCAGCTTTTGTTTACAAAAATGTATAGTCCACTGCCCTTACCAGACGCCGCTGTTCTATCCTGCCGGTACAGCGTATAAACCAGCCTGCTGTATGTTGATAGTGTCGTCGTTCAGCCACGACTCTGTGAAGCATAAGATATTACAGTTTTGATTGTCACGTTGGTAGTTTAATCTTCCACGTAGGTCATTGATTTTATTCTCCAAAGATTGCACGTTTGCTAGCAGAATGGAAGGAAGTGGAGGTTTATTTGATCGCCTATGAAATCTCAGAAGGCAGCCCGCCCTCTGGTCCCTTTTTCTCCGCCTCCTCCTCACACAAATCACGGGTATCTGGGCCTGTTCCCGAGAAAGCAGTATATCGTTCTCGTCGGGCTCGTCAGACTCGTTAAAGGAAAACACAGGATTCTGTGGTGAGAAATCTCAGTCCTGATGTCCAGAAGTTCTATTCGGTCATAAGAGATGGTAGCGGCAACATTATGTACAAAATAAGTTACAAACAACGCAAATAAACGAAACAAAAAAACACAATCGGTTGGGGACACGTAAGATGTCATCCTTCTTCTCCGGCATCATTTTTTGTAATCCAGACACGTTGGAAAGCAATATATTCATTCAAAAAGTTTTCAGACCCATTGACTTTATCACATTTTGTTATTTGCAGCCTTATTCAAAAATGTATTAAATTAAACAAAATCCTCAGCAATCTACACATCATACCCCATAATGACAACATCTAAACATATTTTTAGAAATTGTAGCAAATGTGTTAAAAATAAAAAAACAGAAATACCTTATTTACATAAGTATTCAAACCCTTTGCTATGAGACTCGAAATTGAGCTCAGGTGCATCCTGTTTCCATTGATCATGCTTGAGATGTTTCTACAACTTGATTGGAGTCCACGTGTTGTAAATTCAATTGAATGGACATGATTTGGAAAGGATCACACCTGTCCATATAAGGTCCCACAGTTGACAGTGCATGTCAGAGCAAAAACCAAGCAATGAGGTCGAAGGATTTGACTGTAGAGCTCCGAGACAGGATTGTGTCGAGGCACAGATCTGGGGAAGGGTACCAAAAAAATGTCTGCAGCATTGAAGGTCCCCAAGAACACAGCAGCCTCTATCATTCTTCAATGGAAGAAGTTTGGAACCAACTGGCCTCTTCCTAGAGCTGTCTGCCTGAGCAATCGGGGGAGAAGGGCCTTGATCAGGGAGGTGACCAAGAACACGATGGTCCCTCTGACAGAGCTCTAGAGTTCCTCTGTGGACATGGGAGAATCTTCCAGAAGGACAACCATCTCTACAGCACTTCAACAATCAGGCCTTTATGGTAGAGTGGCCATATGGAGTAAAAGTCACATGTAAAAGTCACATGACATCCCACTTGGAGTTTGCCAAAAGGTACCTAAAGGACTCTCAGACCATGAGAAACAAGATGGTGCCTCTTTGGCCTGAATGCCAAGAGTAACGTCCGGAGGAAACCTGGCACCGTCTCCACGGTGAAGCATGGTGGTGGCAGCATCATGCTATGGGGATGTTTTTCAGCAGGAGGGACTGGGAGACTAGTCAGGATTGAGGCAAAGTTGAACGGAGCAAAGTACAGAGAGATCCTTGATGAAAACCTGCTCCAGAGCTCTCAGGACCACAAAATGAGGTGAAGGTTCACCTTCCAACAGGTCAACAACCCTAAGCACACTGCCAAGAACCCGATCGAACATCTCTGGAGA
>NC_088408.1:9159211-9176711 GCF_034236695.1 Oncorhynchus nerka | reverse complement strand
TTTCTTTAGGAATGTAGTGAAGTAAAAGTAAAAGTTGTAAAAAATATAGATAGTAAAATAAAGTACAAATATCCCCAAAAACTACTTAAGTAGTACTTCAAAGTATTTTTACCTAAGAACTTTACACCACTTTAACTGAATGTTTCAATATGAATTAATAACAATTTTAGCCTATTTTGGGCTAACTTTTTTTTAAATCGAAGCATATGTAGAAATTAATTTCCTTAGGGATTAATCATGCATAGGGCTGTTGCGGTGACTGTATTACCGCCACACCAGCAGTTACGAGTCTGCTGGCCATTAGTAGCCTACCAAACTTGCTACTAACTGCCTGGTACTAAGCACTCCTTTGTCCCTCTAATCACTCTGACATCAATGTAAATGTCTTCGAAAATCTAATCAAACACTTCATGGGAGCCATGAGCTGATGTTGCACAGCATTTCTCTAGGCTAAGCAATTGCGGGAAAAAACAGAGTGATGGCCGCTAATAAAAAGAGGAGTTTCCCATCAGTTTTATATAGGCTAGGCCTACTCTATTTATTTCTCAACTTTCCTAATATTAAGTACAGTGGAAGTTGTAAGTTCACATACACTTAGGTTGGAGTCATTAAAACTTTCATCCACTCCACATATTTCTTGTCACAAACTATAGTTTTGAAGCTTCTGATAGGCTAATTGAAATAATTTGAGTCAATTGGAGGTGTACCTGTAGATGTATTTCAAGGCCTACCTTCAAACTCAGTGCCTCCTTGCTTGACATCATGGGAAAATCAAAAGAAATCAGCCAAGACCTCCACATGGCCAGACTTGTAGACCTCCACAAGTCTGGTCATCCTTGGGAGCAACTTCAAAATTCCTGAAGGTACCATGTTCATCTGTACAAACAATAGTATGCAAGTATAAACACCATGGGACCACGCAGCCGTCATACCGCTCAGTCTCTCTCTCTCTCTCTCTCTCTTTCAGTCTCTCTCTTTCTCTCTCTTTCTCTCTCTCAGTCTCTCTCTTTCTCTCTCTTTCTCTCTCTGTCTCTCTCTCTCTTTCCCTCTCTCTCTCTCTCTCGTACTTTGGTGCAAAAAGTGCAAATCAATCCCAGAACAACAGCAAAGGACCTTGTGAAGATGCTGTGAAGATGCTGGAGGAAACATGTACAAAAGTATCTATATCCACAGTAAAACGAGTTCTATATCGACTTAACACGAAAGGCCGCTCAGGAAGGAAGAGGCCACTGCTCCAAAACCACCATAAAAAAGCCAGACTACAGTTTTCAACTGCACATGGGGACAAAGATCATACTTTTTGGAGAAATGTCCTCTGTCCTCTGGTCTGATGAAACAAAAATAGAGCAGTTTGGCCATAATGACCATCGTTATGTTTGGCGGAAAAGGAGGAGGCTTACAAGCCGAAGAACACCATCCCAACCGTGAAGCACGGGGGTGGCAGCATCATGTTGTGGGGTTGCTTTACTGAAGGAGGGACTGTTACACTTCACAAAAATAGATGGCATCATGAGGTAGGACAATTATGTGGATATATTGAAGCAACATCTCAAGACATCAGTCAGGAAGTTAAAGCTTGGTCGCAGATGGGTCTTAAAAATGGACAATGACCCCAAGCATGCTTACAAAGTTGTGGCAAAAAGGCTTAAGGACAACAAGTTCAAGATATTGGATTGGCCATCACAAAGCTCTGACCTGAATCTTATAGAAAATTTGTTGGCAGAACTGAAAAAGCAGGTGTGAGCAAGGAGGCCTGCTAACCTGACTCAGTTACACCAGCTCTGTCAGGAGGAATGGGCCAAAATTCACCCAATTTACTGTGGGAAGCTTGTGGAAGGCTACCCAAATCGTTTGACCCAAGTTAAACAATTTATAGGCAATGCTACCAAATACGAATTGAGTGTATGTAAACTTCTGCCCCACTGGGAATGTGATGAAAGAAATACAAGCTGAAATAAATCATTCTCTCTACAATTATTCTGACATTTCATATTCTTAAAATAAAGTGGTGATCCTAACTGACCTAAGACCGTGAATTTTTACTAGGATTACATGGCATGAACATAAACCACTGAGAAAAGCATCCTCCATTTGCTATTTAAGTGCATAGATGACATGTATTTTTTCCCACTGCCCCTGTTTCGTTACAGGTGCATGATGGTCCATTCTAAATCAAAACAAATGTCACACATATTATTTAGTATATGTATAGACACTATTAAATCAGGAATAGTCTGATGGGTGGCAATATGATACATTATCACTTGGGTAATGACACCCAGGATAAGAAACAAAGCCTTTTTTTGCGACTTGTTCGAACCATAGTCCCCATAGTCCCACACCGCATGTAGCCTAGCCCATAGGCCTATATGTTTTTAATAAGGTTTGTATCACAACTAATGTTGCCAAATAACTTCTTAACATTATCCACATTAACATGAAGAAATAGCTTCGTAGTTAATTAACATTCTTTAGTCACTCTTACTCAGATATAATTAAGTCATGGCAAAATGGATAGAATTACAGGAAATTAGCTTTAAAACTGCAAAAATGTATCTCTGCCCCATGCCAAATGCATAGAACTGTGGAAAACGTACTTTAAATCTGCAACATTTTCTCTACGCCCCATGGTACAATATGTAGAATTGCAGGAAATGTACTTTAAAACCTACACGCTTCTCTTCACCATCAAGAACGGGACCCCCAAAAAATATTCTCGCTTAATGTGTACAATTCATTTGTTTTTTACATTCCAAGTACTGACTTAAAAGGGAACTATATATATATATATATCTCTGAGTGTCCTGAGAACATCAATTCAGTCCCATAATTGTTTTTGTAGTTAAAAATATTCAGTTCTTGCAACAATTTGAGAATATGACTTTAAATAGAACCATGAGTAAACCTGCAGGAAATGTTATGCTGAAGTACTGAAATTCCCACAGAAGAACGTTATTTCTTAACATTCTCTGAAGCAATGTCAAAACAGTTGGAGAACGTTACTAAAATTGAAACGAAACAGCGTTTGAACTTTTAGAAAAAGTTCTGTTAAAGTAATGAAATAATGTTATTTTTTTTGTCAAGTTCCTTTAAATTTCTAAAGCCAAGCAACTACCCTGCACCATTCCAAGAAAGTTGTGGAAAGGGTGTATGCAAACTAACCATAGGACAACCAATCTCTCACCAAACTCTAAGAAACATATTGTTGGTGGACCTTGGTGCACCATGGAGCTAAGATGAGGAGAGAGTGTAAAGCAGGGGAGAATGCACAGAAAGTAGAATTACAATTTTGACTTTGCAGCTGGTCCATCTAGCGGATATCGCTCAGTTCTGCTTCAAGGACAAGACTCATCCCAATAAACGTCAACCTGCATATGCCGCACCGGTTGAAAACCACTCCCCTAGATTGCAGGAAAATGCTGTTTCAGGTGTTCCTAAATAGTCCCGTATGACCCCCGAAGTACATACTACCACATCAAGCCTGCCTTGATGACAGGTTTGCACACTCTTGGAATTCTCTCAATCAGCTCCACCTGGAATGCTTTTTCAACAGTCTTGAATGAGTTCCCACATATGCTGAGCACTTGTTGGCTGCTTTTCCTTCACACTGCAGTCCAACTCATCCCAAACCATCTCAATTGGGTTGTGGTCAGGTGATTGTGGAGGCCAGGTCATCTGATGCAGCACTCCATCACTAATCTTCTTGGTCAAAAAGCCCTTACACATCCTGAAGGTGTGCTGAGTCATTGTCCTGTTGAACAATAAATGATAGTCCCACTAAGCGCAAATCAGATGGGATGGCGTATCTCTGCGGAACACTGTGGTAGCCATGCTGGTTAAGTGTGCTTTGAATTCTAAATAAATCATGAACAGTGTCACCAGCAAAGCACCCTCACACCTCCTCCTCCATGCTTAATGGTGGGAACTACACATGTGGAGATAATCCGTTCACCTACTCTGCGTCTCACAAAGACACAATGGTTGGAACCAAAAATTTCTAATTTGGACTCATCAGACCAAAGGACTGATTTTCAACGGTCTAATATCCATTGTTTGTGTTTCTTGGCCCATGCAAGTCTGTTTTTCTTATTGGTGTCCTTTAGTAGTGGTGTCTTTGCAGCAATTCGACAATGAAGGCTTGATTCACGCAGTCTCCTCTGAACATTTGACGTTGAAATGTGTCTGTTACTTGAAGCATATATTTGGGCTGCAATTTCTGAGGCTGGTTACTCTAATGACCTTATCCTCTGCAGCAGAGGTAACTCTAGGTCTTCCTTTCCTGTGGCAGTCCTCATGAGAGACAGTTTCATCATAGCGCTTGATATTTTTTAACTTTTAACTTTTAACAACTTTTCACTTGAAGACATTTCCAAAGTCTTTTCATTTTCCAGATTGACGGACCTTCATTTCTTCAAGTAATTATGGACTGTCATTTCTCTTTGCTTATTTGAGCTGTTGTTGCCATAATATGGACTTGGTCTTTTACCAAATAGGGATATCTTCTGTATACCCCCCTACCTTGTCACAACACAACCGATTCACTCAAACGCATAAAGAAGGAAAGAAATTCCACAAATTACATTTTAAGAAGGCACACCTGTTAATTAAATGCATTCCAGGTGACTACCTCATGAAGCTGGTTGAGAGAATTCCAAGAGTGTGCAAAGATGTCATCAAGGAAAAAGGGTGGCTACTTTGAAGAATCTAAAATATATTTAGATTTTTTTGGTTACTATTGTACATGATTCCATATGTGTTATTTCATAGTGTTGATGTCTTCACTATTTTTGTACAATGTAGAAAATAGTAAAACATAAAGAAAAACCCTTGAATGAGTAGGTTTGTCCAAACTTTTGACTGGTACTGTAGCTACTTGTCACGCCCTGACCGTATATTGCTTTGTATGTTTCTATTTTTAGTTTGGTCAGGGTGTGATGTGGGTGGGTATTCTATGTTTTGTTCTATGTTTGTATTTCTATGTGTTTGGCCTGGTATGCTTCCCAATCAGAGGCAGCTGTCAATCGTTGTCTCTGGTTGAGAACCATACTTAGGCAGCCTGGTTTCGCCCCTTGAGTTGTGGGTAGTTGTTGTCTCTGGTTGAGAACCATACTTAGGCAGCCTGGTTTCGCCCCTTGAGTTGTGGGTAGTTGTTTTCCGTTTTGTGTGGATCACCTGACAGAGCTGTTTCGTTCTCATTGTTATTTTGTTTAGTGTTCAGTTTTGATTACATTTACAACATGAAACTTACTTAAATTTACAACACTTACCACTTACCACTTGGTCCTCTCCTTCTTCCACCTACGACGACAGTTACACTACTAGAACTAATGTGTTAGTAAACCTGCTTCAATCATGCCGTAAAGTGTACAGTCAGAAAGCAGTTGATTAGTTACACCGGTGGCAGTCAGACCCAGATGCAGACCGTGTCGAAGTAACATGGGCAAAGGTACAGGACGGCAGGGTCAGGGACAGGCAGAGTAGTCAGGCGGGCGTGCTCAGGGTCAGGAGAGGCAAGGGTCAAAATCAGGAGGATGAGAAAAGAGAGACTGGGTAAAAGCAGGCGCTGATACAAAAAAAACACTGGTTGACTTGACAAACAAGACGAACTGGAAACAGAGAACACAGGTGTAAATACACAGGGGATAATGGGGAAGATGGGTGAAACCTGGATGGGGGTGGAGACAATCACAAAGACAGGTGAATCAGATCAGGGTGTGGCAAAACAAATTAAACCAAAAGCTTACCTTGACTTGGAAGAGTTCCAGTGTTGGATAGCCATAGCCAACTAGCTAACATAGCATCCCATCTCTGGTTGAGCCGGTTGTTTGAGTAGGCTAAACTAGCTAGCTGCATTAGCTAGCATAGCATCCATCTCTGGTTGAGCCGGTTGTTTGAGTAGGCTAAACTAGCTAGCTGCATTAGCTAGCATAGCATCCATCTCTGGTTGAGCCGGTTGTTTGAGTAGGCTAAACTAGCTAGCTGCATTAGCTAACATATCATCCATCTCTGGTTGAGCCGGTTGTTTGAGTAGGCTAAACTAGCTAGCTGCATTAGCTAGCATAGCATCCATCTCTGGTTAAGCCGGTTGTTTGAGTAGGCTAAACTAGCTAACTGCATTAGCTAGCTAAGTAAATGAAAGTGCTTGCTTCTCCTTCATTTTTGAAGAAATTAAGTTCTTCAAAACTGTTCAGGTATTGTCTTTCTCTCTCTTTGAGTCAACCACACCACATTTTACGCACTGCAGTGCTAGCTAGCTGTAGCTTATGCTTTCAATACTAGATTAATTCTCTGAACCTTTGATTGGATGGACAACATGTCAGTTCGCACTGCAAGAGCTCTGGTAAGGTCCTCCGGAAGTTGTCATAGTTACTGTGTAAGTCTATGGAACGGGGTGAGAACCATGAGCCTCCTAGGTTTTGTATTGAAGTCAATGTACCCAGAGAAGGGTACCCAGATCTGTTTTTCCAGCGACACCATGGTGCTACTCTACAGAGTGCTGTTGAGGCTACTGTAGACCTTCATTGTACCCAGAGGAGGAGGGAAGCTAGCTGTCCTCCAGCCACACCATGGTGCTACCCTACAGAGTGCTGTTGAGGCTACTGTAGACCTTCATTGTACCCAGAGGAGGAGGGAAGCTAGCTGTCCTCCAGCCACACCATGGTGCTACCCTACAGAGTGCTGTTGAGGCTACTGTAGACCTTCATTGTACCCAGAGGAGGAGGGAAGCTAGCTGTCCTCCAGCCACACCATGGTGCTACTCTACAGAGTGCTGTTGAGGCTACTGTAGACCTTCATTGCAAAACAGTGTGATGTAATCAATTATTTGGAGACATATTTAGTATAGTTTTATCTAAAAATTATAACTGTTTTAATGTTTCACTATTTTATATTTTTTTTGAAATTCACTGAGGAGGACGGTCCTCCCCTTCCTCCTCTGAGGAGCCTCCAATGAAACACACACACACACACACGCACGCATGCACGCACACATGCACACACACACACAAACCAGGTCAGAAGTCTAATGATTTCCAAATGTGTGTGTGTTTGTGTCAGTATGTGTGTGTGCGCATGATAAAGAGAGAGAGATAGAGAGAGAGGGGGGGGGGGGACAGGGGGGGACAGGCCCTCTCTGCACTGACTCAGACTCCCCCCGCCGTCCCCCGGACCCCCTGATCATCCTATTGTTCAGTCTTCCTGTGTTGCATTCTGTAGCCATGGTATGGACACCAAGCTGCATTCCTCACCTCACCAGCACCCTTCATTTATAGAACCACATCCAGGAACTCTTAATTCAGGACAGTGTAACATACCGGTAATATAGTTTTGCGTCTCAAATGGTGCCCTATTCCCTACATAGTGCGTTACTTTGACCAGGGCCCATAGGGAAGTCTGACGCTACAAATGTGAAGGAGGACACCTGAGAAGAGAGGGTTTTCAAATCCACAACATGTCTAAATAAAATATATGTTTTGTTTCGCTTTTAGTTTCATTATGTGTTTTGTGTGTTTTTTTTGTTTTGTTGTTGTTGTGTGTGTGCCCAGTCCTCTGTCCTCCCAGGGCCCCTCGTACTCCCGCCCCGCTCTGCCCTGTCCTCTGTCCTCCCAGGGCCCCTCGTCCTCCCGCCCCGCTCTGCCCTGTCCTCTGTCCTCCCAGGGCCCCTCGTCCTCCCGCCCCGCTCTGCCCTGTCCTCTGTCCTCCCAGGGCCCCTCGTCCTCCCGCCCCACTCTGCCCTGCCTGAGGATATGGCCTCGGTGTGTATGTGTCTGAGAATGCAGTGCGTGTGTGTATGTCTGTGTGTGTGCATACGTGCTTCTGTGCATGCGTGCACACATTCCTGTGTGTGTGTGTGTGTGTGAGTGTGTGTAAAGGGGAGTGTTAAGGAAGCACCTGTCCTGTGTGACCACGAGTGATGCTGAGTTTATCTGACCTCGCTCACATCAGGTGGCTTCCTGGTTTGCGTCAGACCCTTCTCCCTGAGGCCTGCCCTAATTGGCCAATGGAAGTACCTCCTCCTGTCTCAGTGTCCATTGATCTTAAGAGCATCGTTGCTATTTTCTATATCTCTCTCACTTTCTCGAACTCTACCTCTCTCTCTCTCTATATCTCTCTCTCCAGATGCAGCCACAGCGGCAGACCCAGCCTCCTCCTCAACATCTACCCCCTCCTCCTCTACCTCCTCCTCTACCTCCTCCTCAACCTCTACCCCCTCCTCCTCTACCTCCTCCTCAACCTCCTCCTCAACCTCCTTTTCAACCTCTTTAACCTCCTCCTCAACCTCTACTTCCTCCTCTGCAACCTCCTCCTCAACCTCTACCTCAACCTCTACCTCCTCCTCAACCCCTACCTCTACCTTCTCAACCTCCTGCTCTACCTCCTCCTCAACCTCTACCTCCTCCTCAACCTCTACCTCCTCCTCAACCTCTACCTCCTCAAACTTCTGCTCAAACTCTACCTTCTCCTCCTCAACCTCCTCCTCCTCAACATTCTCCTCAAACTCCTCCTCAACCTCTACCTCCTCCTCCTCTATCTCCTCCTCTACCTCCTCCTCCTCAACCTCCTCCTCAACCTCAACCTCCTCCTCTTCTACCTCCTCCTCCTCAACCTTAACCTCCTCCTCATCCTCCTCCTCTACCTCAACCTCTGCTTCAACCTCTACCTCAACCTCCTCCGCAACCTCTATCGCCTCCTCCTCAACCTCTACCTCCTGCTCTTCAACCTCCTCCTCTACCTCTTCCTCATTTACCTACTCAAACTCCTCCTCTACCTCCTATTCAACCTCTTCCTCAACCTCTACCTCCTCCTCAACCCCTACCTCTACATTCTCAACCTCCTGCTCTATCTCCTCCTCAACCTCTACCTCCTCAAACTCCTGCTCAAACTCTACCTTCTCCTCCTCAACCTCCTCCTCCTCAACATTCTCCTCAACCTCCTCCTCAACCTCTACCTCCTCCTCCTCTACCTCCTCCTCTACCTCCTCCTCCTCCTCCTCCTCCTCCTCAACCTCATACTCCTCCTCTTCTACCTCCTCCTCCTCCTCCTCAACCTCCTCCTCAACCTTAACCTCCTTCTCATCCTCCTCCTCTACCTCAACCTCTACTTCAACCTCCTCCCCAACCTCTATCGCCTCCTCCTCAACCTCTACCTCCTACTCTTCAACCTCCTCCTCTACCCCTTCCTCATTTACCTACTCAACCTCCTCCTCTACCTCCTATTCAACCTCCTCCTCAACCTCTACCTCCTCCTCAAACTCTACCTCTTCCTCAACCTCTACCGCCTCTTCAACCTCTACCTCCTACTCCTCAACCTCCTCCTCTACCTCCTCCTCCAAATCAAATCAAATGTATTTTTTAAAGCTTTTCTTACATCAGCTGATATCTCAAAGTTCTATATAGAAACCCAGCCTAAAACCACAAACAGCAAGCAATGTAGGTGTAGAAGCACGGTGGCTAGTGGCGGTGGCTAGCAACAGTTCAGCACCTCAGGAGACAGGTAGCACGTCAGGGGACAGGAAGCACGTCCGGGGATAGGTAGCACGTCAGGGGACAGGTAGCACGTCCGGTGAACAGGTCAGGATTCCATAACCGCAGGCAAAAACAGTTGAAACTGGAGCAGCAGCACGGCCAGGTGGACTGGGGAAAGCAAGGAGTCATTGGGCCAGGTAGTCCTGAGGCATGGTCCTAGGGCTCAGGCCCTCAGAAAGAAAGAAAAAAAGAAAAAAGAAAGAAAGAAAGAAAGAGAGTTAGAGAGAGCATACTTAAATTCACATAGGATACAGGATAAGACAGGAGAAATACTCCAGATATAACAGACTGGCCCTAGCACGCCGACACATAAACTACTGCAGTATAAATACTGGAGGCTGAGACAGGAGTGGTCGGGAGACACTGTGGCCACATTCGACGATACCCCGGACAGGGCCAAACAGGCAGGACATAACCCCACCCACTTTGCCAAAGCACAGTCCCCACACCACTAGAGGGATATCTTCAACCACCAACTTACCATCCTGAGACAAAGCCCAACCCAAGGGTGGGGGGGCAACATCCCAGACAGGAAGATCACGTCAATGACTCAACCCACTCAAGTGACGCACCCCTCCAGGCATGGGAGAGCACCAGTAAGCCAGTGACTCAGCCCCTGTAATAGGGTTAGAGGTAGAGAATCCCAGTGGAGAGAGGGGAACCGGCCAGGCAGACACAGCAAGGGCGGTTCGTTGCTCCAGTGCCTTTCTGTTCACCCTCACACTCCTGGGCCAGACTACACTCAATCATAGGACTTACTGAAGAGATGAGTCTTCAATAAAGACTTAAAGGTCGAGACTGAGTCAGCATCTCTCACATGGGTAGGCAGCCCTGCCTCCAGCTGTGTGTTTAGAAATTCTAGGGACAGTAAGGAGGCTTGCGTCTTGTGACCGTAGGGTACGTGTAGGTATGTACGGCAGGACCAAATCGGAAGATAGGTAGGAGGAAGCCCATGTTATGCTTTTTAGGTTAGCAGTAAAACCTTGAAATCAGCCCTTGCCTTAACAGGAATCCAGTGTAGAGAGGCTAGCACTGGAGTAACATGATAAAATGTTTGGTTCAATCCAAGATTCTAGCAGCCGTATTTAGCACTAACTGAAGTTTATTTAGTGCTTTATCCAGGTAGCCGGAAAGTAGAGCATTGCAGTAGTCTAACCTAGAAGTGACAAAAGCATGGATTCATTTTTCTGCATCAATTTTGGACAGGCCGTTTCTGATTTTTGCAATGTTACGTAGATGGAAATAAGCTGTCTTTGAAACAGTCTTGATATGTTCATCAAAAGTGTCACAACTTCTGCCGAAGTCTTTGCCTCTCCTTGTTCGGGCGGTGGTCAACGTCACCGGTCTTTTAGCCATCATTGATCCATTTTTCATTTTCCATTGGTTTTGTCTTGTCTTCCTACACACCTGGTTTCAATCACATTCATTACCTGTTGTGTGTTTAACCCTCTGTTTCCCCTCATGTCTTTGTCAGAGAGTGTTTGTTATTCAGTATCGTTTTGTATTGGTACGTGACGGGTCCTCGTACCCACTTTGTTTATTTGTTACATTTAGTGTTTGGAGTATGTTTCGTTTATTGTTATTAAATAACTCCATTACACTCCGTTTGATTCTCCTGCGCCTGACTTCCCTGCCACCTATACATACGACTCACAGAGAGATCAGGGTCCAGAGTAACGCCGAGGTCCTTCACAGTTTTATATGACGACTGTAGAACCATCAAGATTAATTGTCAGATTCAAAAGAAGATCTCTTTGTTTATTGGGACCTAGAACAAGCATCTCTGTTTTGTCCGAGTTTAAAAGTAGAAAGTTTGCAGCCATCCACAGGTTTCTAGTGAGGGCAATTTTGGGGCTTCACCATGTTTCATCGAAATGTACAGCTGTGTGTCATCCGCATAGCAGGGAAAGTTACAATTATATTTCCAAATGACATCACCAAGAGGTAAAATATATAGCGATAACAATAGTGGTCCTAAA
Organism: Oncorhynchus nerka; assembly: GCF_034236695.1. NCBI lineage: Eukaryota > Metazoa > Chordata > Actinopteri > Salmoniformes > Salmonidae > Oncorhynchus > Oncorhynchus nerka. Next base: position 9,165,208 of record NC_088408.1, on the reverse strand, counting down.
ACGGAACCTTGAGGAACATCGACATTTACAGTTGATTTGTCAGAGTTGATTTGTCAGAGGACAAACCATCCACAGAGACCAACAGATATCATTCCGACAGATAAGATCTAAACCAGGCCAGAACTTGTCCATGTAGACCAATTTGGGTTTCCAGTCTCTCCAAAAGAATGTGGTGATCTGTCACGGCTGTTGAAGGATGAGGACCAAGGTGCAGCGTGGTGAGCGTACATTTATTTATGTTAACCAAACAAAACAATTAACACTACAAAAACAAGCCGTGAAGCTCACCAGCAAAGTGCTCTAAACAGAGACAACCTCCCACACACACAGGTGGGAAAAGGGTACCTAAGTATGGTTCCCAATCAGAGACAACGATATATAGCTGTCCCTGATTGAGAACCATACCCGGCCAAACACAAAGATATAGAAAACATAGAACACAAAACATAGAATGCCCACCCCAACGCCCTGACCAAACCAAAACAGAGACATACAAAAGGACCTCTAAGGTCAGGGCGTGACATGATCGATGGTATCAATAGCAGCACTAAGGTCTAGAAGCACGAGGACAGATGCAGAGCCTCGGTCTGACACCATTAAAAGGTAATTTACCACCTTCACAGTCTCAGTGCTTTGATGGGGTCTAAAACCAGACTGAAGAGTTTCGTAGACATTGTTTGTCTTCAGGAAGGCCGTGAGTTGCTGCGCAACAGCTTTTTCTAAAAGTTTTGAGAGGAATGGGAGATTCGATATAGGCCGATAGTTCTTTATATTTTCTGGGTCAAGGTTTGGCTTTTTCAAGAGAGGCTTTATTACTGCCACTTTTAGTGAGTTTGGTACACATCCGGTGGATAGAGAGATGTGATACTGCACAGTACTGTCCTTCCAAGCTAGTCGGAAGACTTCCAGTTTGGTGTGGTTCCATTTCTGTTCCAATTCAAGCTTGCTTCAGAGCTCGGGTATTTTCTATATTCCAGGGAGCTAGTTTGTTATGACAAATGTTTTTTGATTTTAGGGGTGCGACTGCATCTAGGGTATTGCGCAAGCTTAAATTGAGTTCCTCACTTATCAACAACCGCTGAATAGCATAGACATACAATAAATATTACTATAAATATTTATATTCATGAAATCAGTGCAAGATAGGAAAACACAGTTTAGCCTTTTGTTAATAATCGACCTGTCGTGTCAGATTTTGAAATTATGCTTTACAGCGAAAGCAATCCAAGCGTTTGTGTAGGTTTATCGATCGCACGATAAAACATTAAGTACACTTAGCATTAGGTAGCTTGGTCACGAAAATCAGAAAAGCAATCAAATTAATCGTTTACCTTTGATGATCTTCGGATGTTTTCACTCACGAGACTCCCAGTAACACAACAAATGTTCCTTTTGTTTCATAAAGATTATTTTTTAGATCCAAAATACCTCAGTTTGTTTGTCGCGTTATGTTCAGAAATCCACAGGAAAGAGCGGTCACGACAACCCAGACGAAAATTCCAAATAGTTTCCATAATGTCCACAGAAACATGTCAAACGTTTTTTATAATCAATCCTCAGGTTGTTTTTAAATATATATAATCGATAATATATCAACCGCAAATGTCTTTCACAGTAGGAGAGGGGAAAACAAATGGCTGTCCAAATTCTGTTGCGCGACAAAACTCATGTGACCACGATGCGATGTTCTGGCTCATTCAAAATAAAGCCTGAAACTATGTCTGAAGACTGTTGACACCTTGAGGAAGCGATGGGAAAAGGAATCTGGTTGATATCCCTTTAAATCCAGCAACGGGAGGCTATGGAACATGGAGTTTTCAAAATAGAGGCCACTTCCTGTTTTGATTTTCCTCAGGGTTTCGACTGTAATATCAGTTCTGTTTCTATCCAATACTAATAATAATATGCATATATTAGTAACTGAGACTGAGGAGCTGGCCGTTTACAATGGGCACCTTTTCATCCAAGCTACTCAATACTGCCCCTGCAGCCATATAAAGTTAACTGATTGTTGTACTTTGATGTCCTTGGGTAGGTGGAAGGGGGCGTCTGTAAGGGCATCTAGGAATCTTTGGGTTGTCAGAGAATTTATAGCACGAATTTTGATGATCCTTGGTTTGGGTCTGAGCAGATTATTTGTTGGGATTTCAAACATAAAAAAATGGTGGTCCGATAGTCCAGGATTATGAGGAAAAACATTAAGATCCACAATATTTATTCCACGGGACAAAACTAGGTCCAGAGTATGACTGTGGCAGTGAGTGGGTCCGGAGACATGTTGGACAAAACCCACTGAGTCGATGATGGCTCCGAAAGCCTTTTGGAGTGGGTAGGTGGACTTTTCCATGTAAATATTAAAGTCACCAAAAATTTGAATATTATCTGCCATGACTACAAGGTCCGATAGGAATTCAGGGAATTCAGGGAACTCCGTGAGGAACGCTGTATATGGCCCAGGAGGTCTGTAAACAGTAGCTATAAAAAGTGATTGAGTAGGCAGCATAGATTTCATGACTAAAATTTTTTTTTTTTGGTAAATTGAAATGTGCTATCATAAATGTTAGCAACACCTCCGCCTTTGCGGGATGCGCGGGGGATATGGTCACTAGTGTAACCAGGAGGTGAGGCCTCATTTAACACAGTAAATTCATCAGGCTTAAACCATGTTTCAGTCAGGCCAATCACATGCAGATTATGATCAGTGATTAGTTCATTGACTATAATTGCCTATGAAGTAAGGGATCTAACATTAAGTAGCCCTATTTTGAGATGTGTGGTATCACAATCTCTTTCAATAATGGCAGGAATGAAGGAGGCCTTTATTCCAGTGAGATTGCTAAAGCGAACACCAACATGTTTTGCCCAACCTAGTTCGATGCACAGACACGGTCTCAATGGGGATAGCTGAGCTGACTACACTGACTGTGCTAATGGCAGACTCCACTAAGCTGACATGCTGGCTAACTGCACCATATTTCATTGTGGAGCTAGGGGAGTTAGAGCCCTGTCTATGTTCGTAGATAAGATGAGAGCACCCCTCTAGCTAGGATGGAGTCCGTCACTCCTCAGCAGGCCAGGCTTGGTCCTGTTTGTGGGTGAGTCCTAGAAAGAGGGCCAATTATCTACAAATTATATATTTTGGGAGGGGCAGAAAACAGTTTTGAACCAGCGATTGAGTTGTGAGACTGCTGTAGAGCTCATCACTCCCACTAACTGGGAGGGGGCCAGAGACAATTACTCGATGCCGACATGTCTTTCTAGCTTATGTACACGCTGAAGCTATGTTGCGCTTGGTGACCTCTGACTGTTTCATCCTAACATCATTGGTGCCGACGTGGATAACATTATCCTTATACTCTTTACACTCACCAGTTTTAGCTTTAGCCAGCACCATCTTCAGATTAGCCTTAACATCAGTAGCCCTGCCCCTTGGTTAACAGTGTATGATCGCTGGATGATTTGTTTTAAGTCTAATACTAAGTCTAATATCCATTGGCGACTCCATTACCCGTCATTTCAATTTTTCAGAGCTAATGGGGAGGCTTCGATGTCTCAGACCCCGTAACGGGAGGAGTAGAGACCAGAGAACGCTCGGCCTCTGACTCCGACTCGCTGCTTAATGGGGAGAACCGGTTGAATGTTTCTGTCGGCTGAATGAGCGACAGTGGTTGAGCATTCCTACAGGATTCCCCTCCAGAAGCCATGAGAAAGATGTCTGGCTGCGTGGACTGTGTGAGGGGATTTATACTACTATCTGTACTTACTGGTGGCACAGAAGCTGTTTCATCCTTTCCTACATTGAAATTACCCTTGCCTAACGATTGCATCTGAAGCTGGGCTTGCAGCGCAGCTTTCCTCACCGTAAGGCGATCATTCTCTTTTATATTATTAGAACAGCGACTGCAATTAGATCATGTTCATGTTGCTACTTAGCTTCGGCTGGTGGAGGTCCTGATAAACCACGTCCAGATAAAGCGTCCGGAGGGAAAAAGTTGAATGAAAAAAAGTTGAGCGAGGGAAAAACTAAAAATATAAATGGTAATTAAAAAGTAAAAACCATCAAGTTGTCAGTTAGCAAAGTAAGGTTAGCAACGAAACGCACAGCAGCACCTAAACAAGTCTGCAAGTTGTGACCGGAAGATCCAGAACCTCCTCCTCAACCTCTACCTCCTCCTCAACCTCTACCTCCTCCTCCTCCTCAACCTCCACCTCTAGCTCTTCCTCTACCTCCTCCTCAACCTCCACCGCCTCCTCTACCTCCTCATCAACCTCATCCTCCTTCTCCTCTACCACCCCCTCCTCCTCAACTTCTACCTCATCCTCAACTTCTTCCTCCTCCTCAACCTCCTCCTCAACTTCTACCTCCTCCTCAACCTCTACCTGTTCCTCCTCTACCTCCTCCTCAACCTCCACCTCTATGTCTTCCTCTACATCCTCCTCAACCTACTCCTCAACCTCTACCTCCTCATCAACCTCAACCTCCTCCTCCTCTACCTCCTCCTCAACTTCTACCTCATCCTCAACTTCATCCTCCTCCTCAACCTTCTCCTCAACCTCTTTCCCAACCTATTCCTCCTCCTCCTCTACCACCTCCTCCTCAACATCTTCCTCTACATCCTCCTCAACCTACTCCTCAACCTCTACCTCCTCATCAACCTCAACCTCCTCAACTTCTTCCTCAACTTCTTCCTCCTCCTCAACCTTCTCCTCAACCTCCTTCCCAACCTATTCCTCCTCCTCCTCTACCACCTCCTCCTCAACATCTTCCTCTACCTCCTCCTCAAGCTCGACCTCCTCCTCACCTCTACCTCCTCCTCAACCTCTACCTCCTCCTCCTCCTCAACCTCCACCTCTAGCTCTTCCTCTACCTCCTCCTCAACCTCCACCTCCTCCTCTACCTCCTCATCAACCTCATCCTCCTTCTCCTCTACCACCCGCTCCTCCTCAACTTCTACCCCATCCTCAACTTCTTCCTCCTCCTCAACCTCCTCCTCAACCTCTCCTCACCTCTACCTTCTCTCCTCTACCTCCTCCTCAACCTCCACCTCTAGCTCTTCCTCTACCTCCCCCTCAACCTCCTCATCAACCTCAACCTCCTTCTCCTCTACCTCCACCTCAACTTCTACCTCATCCTCAACTTCTTACTCCTCCTCAACTTCTACCTCCTCCTCAACCTCTACCTGTTCCTCCTCTACCTCCTCCTCAAACTCCTCCTCTACCTCCTCCTCCTCCTCCTCAACCCCCTCCTCTACCTCCTCCTTAATCTCCTCCTCAACCCCCTCCTCTACCTCCTCCTTAATCTCCTCCTCTACCTCAACCTCCTCTTCAACCTCTACCTCCTCCTCCTCTACCACCTCCTCAACCTCTACCTCCTGCTCAAACTCTACTTCCTTCTCAACCTCCTCCTGAACCTCTACCTCCTCCTCCTCAACCTCCTCCTCTACCTCCTCATCAACCTCCCCCTCAAACTCTACCTCCTCCTCTTCCTCTTCCTCATCCTCAACAACCTCTACCTCCTCCTCAACCTCTACCTCCTTCTCAACGTCCTCCTCTACCTCCTCCTCAACCTCCTCCTCAACCTCCCCTTCCCCCTCAACCTCCTCTAAAACCTCCTCCTCAACCTCTACCTCCTCCTCCTCAACCTCCTCTTCTACCTCCTACTCTACCTCCTCCTCCTCAACCTCTACCTCAACCTCCTCCTCAACCTCCTCCTCAACCTCTGCCTCCTCCTCAACCTCTACCTCTTCCTTCTCTTTCCGTCCTCGACCTTCATGTCTCTTGTTTGTTTACCAGCAGGACGTCTTCAAAGTCTGTCAGACCCAAATACCCAGAAACCAGATACCCAGCCCAGATCGCTGCTTAATGCACCACAGATCATTTGGGAAATTAAATGATGGTTGCAGCAGTGAAACAGCAAACAGACCTAAACAGGCCTCCGTCAAATACACACACACACACACACACACACACACACACACACACACACACACACACACA
>NC_088408.1:9146711-9156711 GCF_034236695.1 Oncorhynchus nerka | reverse complement strand
TGAGTTACTCAATGAGAGGGGGCTAGTCTGCAACATCACTTCCTCGAGTTACTCAATGAGAGGGGGCTAGTCTGCAACATCACTTCCTTGAGTTACTCAATGAGAGGGGGCTAGTCTGCAACATCACTTCCTCGAGTTACTCAATGAGAGGGGGCTAGTCTGCAACATCACTTCCTTGAGTTACTCAATGAGAGGGGGCTAGTCTGCAACATCACTTCCTCGAGTTACTCAATGAGAGGGGCTAGTCTGCAACATCACTTCCTTGTCTCAATGAGAGGGGCTCACTTCCTTGAGTTACTCAATGAGAGGGGGCTAGTCTGCAACATCACTTCCTTGAGTTACTCAATGAGAGGGGGCTAGTCTGCAACATCACTTCCTTGAGTTACTCAATGAGAGGGGGCTAGTCTGCAACGTCACTTCCTCGAGTTACTCAATGAGAGGGGGCTAGCCTGCGACGTCACTTCCTTGAGTTACTCAATGAGAGGGGGCTAGCCTGCAACGTCACTTCCTTGAGTTACTCAATGAGAGGGGGCTAGTCTGCAACGTCACTTCCTTGAGTTACTCAATGAGAGGGGGCTAGTCTGCAACGTCACTTCCTTGATTACTCAATGAGAGGGGGCTAGCCTGCAACGTCACTTCCTTGAGTTACTCAATGAGAGGGGGCTAGTCTGCAACGTCACTTCCTTGAGTTATTCAATGAGAGGGGGCTAGTCTGCAACATCACTTCCTTGAGTTACTCAATGAGAGGGGGCTAGCCTGCGACGTCACTTCCTTGAGTTACTCAATGAGAGGGGGCTAGCCTGCAACGTCACTTCCTTGAGTTATTCAATGAGAGGGGGCTAGCCTGCGACGTCACTTCCTTGAGTTACTCAATGAGAGGGGGCTAGTCTGCAACATCACTTCCTTGAGTTATTCAATGAGAGGGGGCTAGTCTGCAACGTCACTTCCTTGAGTTACTCAATGAGAGGGGGCTAGTCTGCAACGTCACTTCCTTGATTACTCAATGAGAGGGGGCTAGCCTGCAACGTCACTTCCTTGAGTTACTCAATGAGAGGGGGCTAGTCTGCAACGTCACTTCCTTGAGTTACTCAAACTCCACATGTTATGTATCCATGAGAGCAATCTTAATTAACCGATTTCATTTGGCTTCAATGCGGCTATTGGGTCTTAACATAGGAATGAATGGTGTCACATGATCGACGGCTTTGTCCATTCATATACAGTCAATGTTGGAATAATATTCAACACATCAAACTCTTGGTTGTCCATGTGTTTGATACCATTCCATTCGCTCCATTACATCTACTATTATGAGCTAACACCCACTGGGCACAAACTGGTAGAATCAACGTTGTTTCCATGTCATTTCCCATATTTGTGTTTAACCAACGTGGAATAGATATTGTGATTTACTCTTCTGTTATTTCTCTATTTTCTTTCTCTCTGCATTGTTGGGAAGGGCCCGTAAGTAAGCATCTCACTGTTAGTCCACACCTGTTCTATACGCAGCATGTGACAAATAATATGTCATTTCATTTGAATTGACATCATACCTGGAACCAAAAAGGGTTCTTCAAAGGGCTCTCCTATTTGGACAGTAGAAAAACTATTTTAGGTCCTAGATTGCACTTTTTTTCTAAGATTGTACACATCTATACTGGATACTAGTCAAATCAAATCAAATGTATTTATATAGCCCTTCGTACATCAGCTGATATCTCAAAGTGCTGTACAGAAACCCAGCCTAAAACCCCAAACAGCAAACAATGCAGGTGTAAAAGCACGGTGGCTAGGAAAAACTCCCTAGAAAGGCCAAAACCTAGGAAGAAACCTAGAGAGGAACCAGGCTATGTGGGGTGGCCAGTCCTCTTCTGGCTGTGCCGGTAGAGATTATAACAGAACATGACCAAGATGTTCAAATGTTCATAAATGACCAGCATGGTCGAATAATAATAAGGCAGAACAGTTGAAACTGGAGCAGCAGCACAGTCAGGTGGACTGGGGACAGCAAGGAGTCATCATGTCAGGTAGTCCTGGGGCACGGTCCTAGGGCTCAGGTCCTCCGAGAGAGAGAGAAAGAAAGAGAGAATTAGAGAGAGCATATGTGGGGTGGCCAGTCCTCTTCTGGCTGTGCCGGGTGGAGATTATAACAGAACGTGGCCAAGATGTTCAAATGTTCATAAATGACCAGCATGGTTGAATAATAGTAAGGCAGAACAGTTGAAACTGGAGCAGCAGCATGGCCAGGTGGACTGGGGACAGCAAGGAGTCATCATGTCAGGTAGTCCTGGGACATGGTCCTAGGGCCCAGGCCAGTTGAAACTGGAGCAGCAGCATGGCCAGGTGGACTGGGGACAGCAAGGAGTCATCATGTCAGGTAGTCCTGGGGCATGGTCCTAGGGCTCAGGTCCTCCGAGAGAGAGAAAGAAAGAGAGAAGGAGAGAATTAGAGAACGCACACTTAGATTCACACAGGACACCGAATAGGACAGGAGAAGTACTCCAGATATAACAAACTGACCCTAGCCCCCCGACACATAAACTAATGCAGCATAAATACTGGAGGCTGAGACAGGAGGGGTCAGGAGACACTGTGGCCCCATCCGAGGACACCCCCGGACAGGGCCAAACAGGAAGGATATAACCCCACCCACTTTGCCAAAGCACAGCCCCCACACCACTAGAGGGATATCTTCAACCACCAACTTACCATCATAGTCAATGCTTAAAGGCCCAATGCAGCCATTTTTATGTCAATATCAAATCATTTTTGGGTAACAACTTCAAATTGGCAAAAATTGCTTCTTTTTTTTAGCAAAAATGTATCAAAAACTTTCCTAGGATTTCATGAGTGGGGAGGGGAAAATGGAAAATTAGCTGTCATTAACCTTTAAGTTCAACTGTGTAACATTCCACTCGCCAGACACATGCGTTCTCTCCAGAGCCCGTACCATTAGGAAAAAGGACCACATTAGTGCCACTGGTGTAAAAGGTAATTGAATTGGCTTCTTTGACCTCTATTTGATTAGCGCCAGTCACAAATGCACTTAGGTTAGTTGTCCCGTCCACTGTGACCATTTACCAGGTCAGCAGAAGAGGCAGGGGGCTCTTTTAAGGCACGAAGCAAATCCATATTTGAAAGCCTTAGGATGCATTTTCCTACTCTAAAGTGTCTTCTTCCTACTTACCCCCTACAGCATTTGCAGGTGGAGAAAGCCGTTTTTTTGATAGGTATGTAATCGACCATGGTGCATTCATCAAAGGAGAGATATATTAACTATTCACATAATGTGTTTTTGCCCCGTAAAAGCAGGAAATACTTGGCGCTGTCAACAAACCAATTACACAAAAAATGAAGCACACAAAAGCACTTACAATCGCAAACAAATAGCTTCAATACATATATAGAAACAGGAACCCCTTACATAAATTCTCCAGACTGTCAGATAAGAGTCTGTAGCCTCTTATCACAGATGTAGCAGCTGAAGTTGTCACTACTGTCTGGGATTGTAACAAGGACGGAAAAAAATCCCCTTCAAACAATATCACCACAGTCTTGTCAACAAAACAGCTGGGTAACACGATAGAAGTAGTTCAGTTGTCTGTTTCCAGTCAACAACAATGACACGCATATGGAAAGGAATCATGAAAAACAAATTAGAATCTTGTATGTCAGAAAAACATAATTTGTACAAGTAATCTAATTTGTTTCTGTTTTGCCTCATATGTCAGTAGTGTATTTGTACACTGTGTTCCCTTATATGCCTTATATAACATGCATGATTGTGGTGAATTTCCTACAAAGATATGGTATGACATATTTGAGCGCACTACTATCAAAATCAAATCAAATCAACTTTTATTTGTCACATACACACGGTTAGCAGATGTTAATGCAAGTGTAGCGAAATGCTTGTGCTTCTAGTTCCGACAATGCAGTAATAACCAACGAGTAATCTAACCTAACAATTTCGCAACAGCTGCCTTATCCACACACGTGTAAAGGGATGAAGAATATGTACATAAAGATATATGAATGAGTGATGGTACAGAACATCATAGGCAAGATGCAGTAGATGGTATCGAAAACAGTATATACATATGAGATGAGAAATGTAGGGTATGTAAACATTATATTAAGTGGCATTGTTTAAAGTGGCTAGTGATACATGTATTACATAAAGATGGCAAGATGCAGTAGGTGGTATAGAGTACAGTATAAACATATGAGATGAGTAATGTAGGGCATGTAAACATTATATTAAGTGGTATTTGCAGATGATGATGTGCAAGTAGACATACTGGTCTGCAAAAGAGAGGAAAGGTAAATAAAAACAATATGGGGATGAGGTAGGTAGATTGGGTGGGCTATTTACAGATGGGCTATGTACAGCTGCAGCGATCGGTTAGCTGCTCAGATAGCTGATGTTTAAAGCTAGTGAGGGAAATATGTGTCCAGCTTCAGTGATGTTTGCAGTTCGTTCCAGTCATTTGCAGCAGAGAACTGGAAGGAAAGGCGGCCAAAGGGGATGTTGGCTTTGGGGGTGACCAGTGAAATATACCTGCTGGAGCGCGTGCTACGGGTGGATGTTGTTATGGTGACCAGTGAAATATACCTGCTGGAACGCGTGCTACAGGTGGGTGTTGTTATAGTGACCAGTGAAATATACCTGCTGGAGCGCGTGCTATGGGTGGGTGTTGTTATAGTGACCAGTGAGATATACCTGCTGGAGCGCGTGCTACGGGTGGGTGTTGTTATAGTGACCAGTGAGATATACCTGCTGGAGCGCGTGCTACGGGTGGGTGTTGTTATAGTGACCAGTGAGATATACCTGCTGGAGCGCGTGCTACGGGTGGATGTTGTTATAGTGACCAGTGAGATATACCTGCTGGAGCGCGTGCTACGGGTGGATGTTGTTATAGTGACCAGTGAGATATACCTGCTGGAGCGCGTGCTACGGGTGGGTGTTGTTATAGTGACCAGTGAGCTGAGATAAGGCGGAGCTTTACCTAGAAAATACTTATAGATGACCTGGAGCCAGTGGGTCTGGCGACGAATATGTAGCGAGGGCCTGCGACGAGAGCATACAGGTCGCAGTGGTGTGTAGTACACGGGGCTTTGGTTACAAAACGGATAGCACTGTGATAGACTGCATCCAGTTTGCTGAGTAGTGTTGGAGGCTATTTTGTAAATGACATCGCCGAAGTCGAGGATTGATAGGATAAGTCAGTTTTACGAGGGTATGTTTGGCGATGTGAGTGAAGGAGGCATTGTTGCGAAATAGGAAGCTGATTCTAGATTTAATTTTTGGATTGGGAATGTTGAATATGAGTCTGGTACGAGAGTGAGTTTACAGTCGAGCCAGACACGTAGGTATTTGTAGTTTTCGACATATTCTAGCCCCGAAGCTAGCCTTTGAACCAGGCCCATCTCCCGGCCTGCTCAGTGGACCCTATTTGGCTACACAGCTGATGCTTCCCGGACTTTTCACTAACACAACTAGAAGCCAGATTCAAATCAAATCAAATCAAATTGTATTTATCACATACACATGGTTAGCAGATGTTAATGCGAGTGTAGCGAAATGCTTGTGCTTCTAGTTCCAACAATGCAGTAATAACCAACAAGTAATCTAACTAACAATTCCAAAACTACTGTCTTATACACAGTGTAAGGGGATAAAGAATATGTACATAAAGATATATGAATGAGTGATGGTACAGAGCAGCATAGGCAAGATACAGTAGATGGTATCGAGTACAGTATATACATATGAGATGAGTATGTAAACAAAGTGGCATAGTTAAATTGGCTAGTGATACATGTATTACATAAGGATGCAGTAGATGATATAGAGTACAGTATATACGTATGCATATGAGATGAATAATGTAGGGTATGTAACATTATATAAGGTAGCATTGTTTAAAGTGGCTAGTGATATATTTTACATAATTTCCCATCAATTCCCATTATTAAAGTGGCTGGAGTTGAGTCAGTGTGTTGGCAGCAGCCACTCAATGTTAGTGGTGGCTGTTTAACAGTCTGACGGCCTTGAGATAGAAGCTGTTTTTCAGTCTCTCGGTCCCAGCTTTGATGCACCTGTACTGACCTCGCCTTCTGGATGATAACGGGGTGAACAGGCAGTGGCTCGGATGGTTGTTGTCCTTGATGATCTTTATGGCCTTCCTGTAACATCGGGTGGTGTAGGTGTCCTGGAGGGCAGGTAGTTTGCCCCCGGTGATGCGTTGTGCAGACCTCACTACCCTCTGGAGAGCCTTACGGTTGTGGGCGGAGCAGTTGCCGTACCAGGCGGTGATACAGCCCGCCAGGATGCTCTCGATTGTGCATCTGTAGAAGTTTGTGAGTGTTTTTGGTGACAAGCCGAATTTCTTCAGCCTCCTGAGGTTGAAGAGGCGCTGCTGCGCCTTCTTCACGATGCTGTCTGTGTGAGTGGACTAATTCAGTTTGTCTGTGATGTGTATGCCGAGGAACTTAAAACTTGCTACCCTCTCCACTACTGTTCCATCGATGTGGATAGGGGGTGTTCCCTGAAGTCCACAATCATCTCCTTAGTTTTGATGACGTTGAGTGTGAGGTTATTTTCCTGACACCACTCTCCGAGGGCCCTCACCTCCTCCCTGTAGGCCGTCTCGTCGTTGTTGGTAATCAAGCCTACCACTGTTGTGTCGTCCGCAAACTTGATAATTGAGTTGGAGGCGTGCGTGGCCACGCAGTCGTGGGTGAACAGGGAGTACAGGAGAGGGCTCAGAACGCGCCCTTGTGGGGCCCCAGTGTTGAGGATCAGCGGGGTGGAGATGTTGTTGCCTACCCTCACCACCTGGGGGGCGGCCCGTCAGGAAGTCCAGTACCCAGTTGCACAGGGCGGGATCGAGACCCAGGGTCTCGAGCTTGATGATGAGCTTGGAGGGTACTATGGTGTTGAATGCCGAGCTGTAGTCGATGAACAGCATTCTCACATAGGTATTCCTCTTGTCCAGATGGGTTAGGGCAGTGTGCAGTGTGGTTGAGATTGCATCGTCTGTGGACCTATTTGGGCGGTAAGCAAATTAGAGTGGGTCTAGGGTGTCAGGTAGGGTGGAGGTGATATGGTCCTTGACTAGTCTCTCAAAGCACTTCATGATGACGGAAGTGAGTGCTATGGGGCGGTAGTCGTTTAGCTCAGTTACCTTAGCTTTCTTGGGAACAGGAACAATGGTGGCCCTCTTGAAGCATGTGGGAACAGCAGACTGGTATAGGGATTGATTGAATATGTCCGTAAACACACCGGCCAGCTGGTCTGCGCATGCTCTGAGGGCGCGGCTGGGGATGCCGTCTGGGCCTGCAGCCTTGCGAGGGTTAACACGTTTAAATGTCTTACTCACCTCGGCTGCAGTGAAGGAGAGTCCGCATGTTTTCGTTGCAGGCCGTGTCAGTGGCACTGTATTGTCCTCAAAGCGGGCAAAAAAGTTATTTAGTCTGCCTGGGAGCAAGACGTCCTGGTCCGTGACTGGGCTGGTTTTCTTCTTGTAGTCCGTGATTGACTGTAGACCCTGCCACATGCCTCTTGTGTCTGAGCCGTTGAATTGAGATTCTACTTTGTCTCTGTACTGACACTTAGCTTGTTTGATAGCCTTGCGGAGGGAATAGCTGCACTGTTTGTATTCGGTCATGTTACCAGTCACCTTGCCCTGATTAAAAGCAGTGGTTCGCGCTTTCAGTTTCACGCGAATGCTGCCGTCAATCCACGGTTTCTGGTTAGGGAATGTTTTAATCGTTGCTATGGGAACGACATCTTCAACGCACGTTCTAATGAACTCGCACACCGAATCAGCGTATTCGTCAATATTGTTATCTGACGCAATACAAAACATATCCCAGTCCACGTGATGGAAGCAGTCTTGGAGTGTGGAGTCAGCTTGGTCGGACCAGCGTTGGACAGACCTCAGTGTGGTTTAGTTTCTGTCTGTAGGCAGGGATCAACAAAATGGAGTCGTGGTCAGCTTTTCCGAAAGGGGGGCGGGGCAGGGCCTTATATGCGTCGCGGAAGTTAGAGTAACAATGATCCAAGGTTTTTCCACCCCTGGTTGCGCAATCGATATGCTGATAAAATTTAGGGAGTCTTGTTTTCAGATTAGCCTTGTTAAAATCCCCAGCTACAATGAATGCAGCCTCCGGATAAATGGATTCCAGTTTGCAAAGAGTCAAATAAAGTTCGTTCAGAGCCATCAATGTGTCTGCTTGGGGGATATATACGGCTGTGATTATAATCGAAGAGAATTCTCTTGGTAGATAATGTGGTCGACATTTGATTGTGAGGAATTCTAAATCAGGTGAACAGAAGGATTTGAGTTCCTGTATGTTTCTTTCATCACACCATGTCTCGTTAGCCATAAGGCATACGCCCCCGCCCCTCTTCTTACCAGAAAGATGTTTGTTTCTGTCGGCGCGATGCGTGGAGAAACCTGCTGGCTGCACCGCCTCCGATAGCGTCTCTCCAGTGAGCCATGTTTCCGTGAAGCAAAGAACGTTACAGTCTCTGATGTCCCTCTGGAATGCTACCCTTGCTCGGATTTCATCAACCTTGTTGTCAAGAGACTGGACATTGGCGAGAAGAATGCTAGGGAGTGGTGCACGATGTGCCCGTCTCCGGAGTCTGACCAGAAGACCGCCTCATTTCCCTCTTTTTCGGAGTCGTTTTTTTGGGTCGCTGCATGGGATCCATTCCGTTGTCCTGTTTGTAAGGCAGAACACAGGATCCGCGTCGCAAAAATCATATTCTTGGTCATACTGATGGTGAGTTGACGCTGATCTTATATTCAGTAGTTCTTCTCGACTGTATGTAATGAAACCTAAGATGACCTGGGGTACTAATGTAAGAAATAACACGTAAAAAAACAAAAAACTGCATAGTTTCCTAGGAACGCGAAGCCAGGCGGCCATCTCTGTCGGCGCCGGAATCTCAATGTAGGCGACCTATGCTCTCTCCTTACTCCATTTGCACACACGGTATATAGATTTTTCTATTGCGTTTGACAAATGTTGTTTATCCAATGTTTAACTGTCATTTTTGTTGCACTGCTTTGCGTTATCTTGGCCAGGTTGCAGTTGTAAATTAGAACCTGTTCTCAACTGGCCTTACCTGGTTAAATAAAGGTCAAATAAAAAAAAATAAAGTGAAGAGATGACTCCAGGATTCTGGCCTTAAAACTACTGCTATCAGGTAGTAAATCACGGCTGCCTCCACTCGGGATTCACAGTTTCAGTTTTCACAACTCAATATTTTGGACAATTGGACGATTGTAACTAATGGACGATTGTAACTAAGGACAGGAATGTCAATTCAATCAAACTACCAAAGGCAATGATCACAAGTTGGTCATATCATGGCTAATAGGCTCTTTACACTACCAGTCAAATGTTAGGACACACCCATTCAAGGGTTTTCTTTACATCTGCTATTTTCTACATTTTAGAAGAGTGAAGACATCAAAACTATGAAATAACACACATGGAATGGAAGACAAAGTTCATATTATGGTAAGAACAGCTCAAATAAGCAAAGAGAAACAGTCCATCATTACTTTAAGACATAAAGAGCAGTCAATTTGGAAAATGTAAAGAACTTTAATTAACTTTAAGTGCAGTCGCAAAAACCATCAAGCGCTATGATGAATCTGGCTCTGAGGACCTTTACTAGAAAGGAAGATCCAGAGTTAGCTCTGCTGCAGAGGATATGTTCATTAGAGTTACAAGCCTCAGAAATTACAGCCCAAATAAATGCTTCACAGAGTTCATGTAACAAACACACCTCAACATCAACTGTTCAGAGAAGACTGCGTGAATAAGGCCTTCACGGTCAAATTTCTGCAAAGAAACCACTACTAATGGACACCAATCAGGAGGGACTTGCTTTTTGGTTCCAACCGCTGTATCTTTGAGAGACACAGAGCAGGTGAAGATTATCTCTGCATGTGAAGTTCCCAACATGAAGCATGGA
>NC_088408.1:9111711-9141711 GCF_034236695.1 Oncorhynchus nerka | reverse complement strand
AAATGACTTGCCTAGTTAAATAAAGGAAAAATAAAATAAAATAGTCTTTATTTGACCAAGCGAGTCCTATTGAGATATAGTAACCTCTTCTTCAACATATAGCACTAGCCAAGACTGTAAAAATAATGGCATTAAAATAACATTTATTTGCTTCAAAATAAGCATAACACAAAATAAGTCAACTGCAATGCAATTTGTAATATTTGCTAGTGAAGGAGTATGCTAGTGTAAGTGTCCCAGAATGAAATAGTGCACGTGAATAGTGTGTGGCAGCGGGCCTGTATCACAGGAGGTTGGTAGCACATTAATTTGGGAGGAGGGCTCGTGGTAATGGATGGATCGGAATAGGTGGGATGGTATCAAATACATCAGACACATGGTTTCCATGGTTTCCATGTGTTTAATGCCATTCTATTTGCTGCATGTCCCTTCAGAAGCCTTCTGTGGTCAGTGTGTCTCATAATGTCTTACGTTGTGTCTGAAATGGCACCCTATTCCCTATATAGTCCACTACTTTTGACCTGAGCCCTATGTGCCCTGATCAAAAGTAGTGCACTAAATAGGGTAATAGGGTGCCATTTGGGACATAGTTCTTATACTCCCTGAGTGCTGCCTCTGCATCGACTGGCCAGAATCAGCCAAAGTCAAAGCGATAAGTCAACTTCCTGTTTCACAGCACTGCTTCTCGTAGAAGGTATTTCACACAGTAACAGGGATGACATAGCTGCCTAACGATGCTAGGCGTCAGCTCCGAAGTGCATTTGAGTCAATGCCAAAAAGTGGGTACGCTGTTTTCTTTTTTTACATTTTCTTTTTTGGGGGGTGGGAAGGAGGTTTGGACATTCCAGAGGCAGGGAGACTGACTGCTAGTCTGTATATCGTCTGGAGGTTGAATTGTAGAAGAAGAGGTAAGGAGAGGAGGAGAGGAAGAGAGAGAAAAAACATATTGGGTCCCAAAGAGCAAGGGAAGAAACCAAAAAATCCAGAGTAAAGTTTCTCAGACCTCCTTCAAAAAAAGCACTATAACGTTTTTTAAAGTCCATATCTGTGTTTTAAATGACACCCTATTCCCTATATATAGTGCACTACGTTTGAGTAAGGCCCATAGGGTTCTAGTAAAAGTAGTACATCATGTAGTTAATAGGGTGACATTTGGGACACATTTTAAATCTTCAAGGCAGGGTTTCACCCAGATTATATATTGACTCATTTTTGAAGAAGAAAGAAAGAAAAAAGTTGGATAAAAAAATAAACATTGCCCTCTTTATTTTTGCAAGCCCTTTCTATTGCGTGACAATGCAACAAGCCATTTGGTCAGTCAGTTTAGCAACACTTCAGAACAATAGAACCATCAATTCAAATAGCTTTTTAGCTCACATCTATTATTTCGGGAGGCAATGGTTTTGAGGGCATGGTTTGAGAAATAGAAAAGGAATGTCTCTTGTCCTGTATGAGTACAGTACAGCACAGATCAGTATGTTTTGAAAGGGGGCCAGGGGCCTGGTTGAAAAGGGGGCCAGCGATGTTTGTCGGACAAAACCACTTAATTTGAATGTAATTGTGTGGTCAGTCAGCTAAACTGTCAAACAAGAATTTATGAGTTCTTACTCGACAATGTAGTGTTTTCACTTGGATGAAGAAACAGATGACAAAGATAATACACTCTACCATTATAGTGTACTGTTACTGCTCTACCATTATAGGTGACTGTTACTGCTCTACCATTATAGTGTACTGTTACTGCTCTACCATTATAGTGTACTGTTACTGCTCTACCATTATAGTGTACTGTTACTGCTCTACCATTATAGTGTACTGTTACTCCTCTACCATTATAGTGTACTGTTACTGCTCTACCATTATAGTGTACTGTTACTGCTCTACCATTATAGTGTACTGTTACTCCTCTACCATTATAGTGTACTGTTACTGCTCTACCATTATAGGTTACTGTTACTGCTCTACCATTATAGTGTACTGTTACTGCTCTACCATTATAGTGTACTGTTACTGCTCTACCATTATAGTGTACTGTTACTGCTCTACCATTATAGTGTACTGTTACTGCTCTACCATTATAGTGTACTGTTACTGCTCTACCATTATAGTGTACTGTTACTGCTCTACCATTATAGTGTACTGTTACTCCTCTACCATTATAGTGTACTGTTACTGCTCTACCATTATAGGTTACTGTTACTGCTCTACCATTATAGTGTACTGTTACTGCTCTACCATTATAGTGTACTGTTACTGCTCTACCATTATAGTGTACTGTTACTGCTCTACCATTATAGTGTACTGTTACTGCTCTACCATTATAGTGTACTGTTACTGCTCTACCATTATAGTGTACTGTTACTGCTCTACCATTATAGTGTACTGTTACTGCTCTACCATTATAGTGTACTGTTACTGCTCTACCATTATAGTGTACTGTTACTGCTCTACCATTATAGTGTACTGTTACTGCTCTACCATTATAGTGTACTGTTACTGCTCTACCATTATAGTGTACTGTTACTGCTCTACCATTATAGTGTACTGTTACTGTTCTACCATTATAGTGTACTGTTACTGCTCTACCATTATAGTGTACTGTTACTGCTCTACCATTATAGTGTACTGTTACTGTTTACTGCTCTACCATTATAGTGTACTGTTACTGCTCTACCATTATAGTGTACTGTTACTGTTCTACCATTATAGTGTACTGTTACTGCTCTACCATTATAGTGTAGTTTACTGTTACTGCTCTACCATTATAGTGTACTGTTACTGTTCTACCATTATAGTGTACTGTTACTGCTCTACCATTATAGTGTAGTTTACTGTTACTGTTCTACCATTATAGTGTACTGTTACTGCTCTACCATTATAGTGTACTGTTACTGCTCTACCATTATAGTGTACTGTTACTGCTCTACCATTATAGTGTACTGTTACTGTTCTACCATTATAGTGTACTGCTACTGCTCTACCATTATAGTGTAGTTTACTGTTACTGCTCTACCATTATACTTTAGTTTACTGTTCTACCATTATACTTTAGTTTACTGTTCTACCATTATACTTTAGTTTACTGTTCTACCATTATACTGTAGTTTACTGTTCTACCATTATACTGTAGTTTACTGTTCTACCATTATACTTTAGTTTACTGTTCTACCATTATACTTTAGTTTACTGTTCTACCATTATATGTACTGTTCTACCATTATAGGTTTAGTTTACTGTTACTGTTCTACCATTATACTGTAGTTAACTGTTACTGTTCTACCATTATACTGTAGTTTACTGTTCTACCATTATACTGTAGTTTACTGTTGCTGCTCTACCATTATAGTGTACTGTTGCTGCTCTACCATTATAGGTTACTGTTACTGTTCTACCATTATAGGTTTGTTACTGTTCTACCATTATACTGTAGTTTACTGTTAGTGTTCTACCATTATACTGTAGTTTACTGTTACTGCTGTACAATTATACTGTAGTTTACTGTTACTGTTCTACCATTATACTGTAGTTTACTGCTCTACCATTATACTGTGGTTTACTGTTACTACTCTACCATTATACTGTAGTTTACTGTTACTGCTCTACCATTATACTGTAGTTTACTGTTCTACCATTATACTGTAGTTTACTGTTCTACCATTATACTGTAGTTTACTGTTCTACCATTATCCTGTAGTTTACTGTTCTACCATTATACTGTAGTTTACTGTTACTGTTCTACCATTATAGTGTACTTTACTGTTCTACCATTATACTGTAGTTTACTGCTCTACCATTATAGGTTACTGTTACTGCTCTACCATTATAGACATTTACATTACATTTAAGTCATTTAGCAGACGCTCTTATCCAGAGCGACTTACAGGTTACTGTTACTGCTCTACCATTATAGGTTACTGTTACTGCTCTACCATTATAGGTTACTGTTACTGCTCTACCATTATAGTGTACTGTTACTGCTCTACCATTATAGTGTACTGTTACTGTTCTACCATTATAGTGTACTGTTACTGCTCTACCATTATAGTGTACTGTTACTGCTCTACCATTATAGTGTACTGTTACTGCTCTACCATTATAGTGTACTGTTACTGCTCTACCATTATAGTGTACTGTTACTGCTCTACCATTATAGTGTACTGTTACTGCTCTACTGCTCTACCATTATTATAGTGTACTGTTACTGCTCTACCATTATAGTGTACTGTTACTGCTCTACCATTATAGTGTACTGTTACTGCTCTACCATTATAGTGTACTGTTACTGCTCTACCATTATAGTGTACTGTTACTGCTCTACCATTATAGGTTACTGTTACTGCTCTACCATTATAGTGTACTGTTACTGCTCTACCATTATAGTGTACTGTTACTGCTCTACCATTATAGTGTACTGTTACTGTTCTACCATTATAGGTTACTGTTACTGCTCTACCATTATAGTGTACTGTTACTGCTCTACCATTATAGTGTACTGTTACTGCTCTACCATTATAGTGTACTGTTACTGCTCTACCATTATAGTGTACTGTTACTGCTCTACCATTATAGTGTACTGTTACTGCTCTACCATTATAGTGTACTGTTACTGCTCTACCATTATAGTGTACTGTTACTGCTCTACCATTATAGTGTACTGTTACTGCTCTACCATTATAGTGTACTGTTACTGCTCTACCATTATAGGTTACTGTTACTGCTCTACCATTATAGTGTACTGTTACTGCTCTACCATTATAGTGTACTGTTACTGCTCTACCATTATAGTGTACTGTTACTGTTCTACCATTATAGTGTACTGTTACTGCTCTACCATTATAGTGTACTGTTACTGCTCTACCATTATAGTGTACTGTTACTGCTCTACCATTATAGTGTACTGTTACTGCTCTACCATTATAGTGTACTGCTACTGTTCTACCATTATACTGTAGTTTACTGTTCTACCATTATACTGTAGTTTACTGTTCTACCATTATCCTGTAGTTTACTGTTCTACCATTATACTGTAGTTTACTGTTCTACCATTATACTGTAGTTTACTGTTCTACCATTATACTGTAGTTTACTGTTCTACCATTATACTTTAGTTTACTGTTCTACCATTATACTTTAGTTTACTGTTCTACCATTATACTGTAGTTTACTGTTACTGTTCTACCATTATACTGTAGTTAACTGTTACTGTTCTACCATTATACTGTAGTTTACTGTTCTACCATTATACTGTAGTTTACTGTTGCTGCTCTACCATTATAGTGTACTGTTGCTGCTCTACCATTATAGGTTACTGTTACTGTTCTACCATTATTACTTTGGTTACTGTTCTACCATTATACTGTAGTTTACTGTTACTGTTCTACCATTATACTGTAGTTTACTGTTACTGCTCTACAATTATACTGTAGTTTACTGTTACTGTTCTACCATTATACTGTACTTTACTGCTCTACCATTATACTGTGGTTTACTGTTACTACTCTACCATTATACTGTAGTTTACTGTTACTGCTCTACCATTATACTGTAGTTTACTGTTCTACCATTATACTGTAGTTTACTGTTCTACCATTATACTGTAGTTTACTGTTCTACCATTATCCTGTAGTTTACTGTTCTACCATTATACTGTAGTTTACTGTTACTGTTCTACCATTATAGTGTACTTTACTGTTCTACCATTATACTGTAGTTTACTGCTCTACCATTATAGTTATGTTACTGTTACTGCTCTACCATTATAGACATTTACATTACATTTAAGTCATTTAGCTCTTATCCAGAGCGACTTACAGGTTACTGTTACTGCTCTACCATTATAGGTTACTGTTACTGCTCTACCATTATAGGTTACTGTTACTGCTCTACCATTATAGTGTACTGTTACTGCTCTACCATTATAGTGTACTGTTACTGTTCTATCATTATAGTGTACTGTTACTGCTCTACCATTATAGTGTACTGTTACTGCTCTACCATTATAGTGTACTGTTACTGCTCTACCATTATAGTGTACTGTTACTGCTCTACCATTATAGTGTACTGTTACTGCTCTACCATTATAGTGTACTGTTACTGCTCTACCATTATAGTGTACTGTTACTGCTCTACCATTATAGTGTACTGTTACTGCTCTACCATTATAGTGTACTGTTACTGCTCTACCATTATAGTGTACTGTTACTGCTCTACCATTATAGTGTACTGTTACTGCTCTACCATTATAGTGTACTGTTACTGCTCTACCATTATAGTGTACTGTTACTGCTCTACCATTATAGTGTACTGTTACTGCTCTACCATTATAGTGTACTGTTACTGCTCTACCATTATAGTGTACTGTTACTGCTCTACCATTATAGTGTACTGTTACTGCTCTACCATTATAGTGTACTGTTACTGCTCTACCATTATAGTGTACTGTTACTGTTCTACCATTATAGTGTACTGTTACTGCTCTACCATTATAGTGTACTGTTACTGTTCTACCATTATAGTGTACTGTTACTGCTCTACCATTATAGTGTACTGTTACTGCTCTACCATTATAGTGTACTGTTACTGCTCTACCATTATAGTGTACTGTTACTGCTCTACCATTATAGTGTACTGTTACTGTTCTACCATTATAGTGTACTGTTACTGCTCTACCATTATAGTGTAGTTTACTGTTACTGCTCTACCATTATAGTGTACTGTTACTGTTCTACCATTATAGTGTACTGTTACTGCTCTACCATTATAGTGTAGTTTACTGTTACTGTTCTACCATTATAGTGTACTGTTACTGCTCTACCATTATAGTGTACTGTTACTGCTCTACCATTATAGTGTACTGTTACTGCTCTACCATTATAGTGTACTGTTACTGTTCTACCATTATAGTGTACTGCTACTGCTCTACCATTATAGTGTAGTTTACTGTTACTGCTCTACCATTATACTTTAGTTTACTGTTCTACCATTATACTTTAGTTTACTGTTCTACCATTATACTTTAGTTTACTGTTCTACCATTATACTGTAGTTTACTGTTCTACCATTATACTGTAGTTTACTGCTCTACCATTATAGTGTACTGTTACTGCTCTACCATTATAGTGTACTGTTACTGCTCTACCATTATAGTGTACTGTTACTGCTCTACCATTATAGTGTACTGTTACTGCTCTACCATTATAGTGTACTGTTACTGCTCTACCATTATAGTGTACTGTTACTGCTCTACCATTATAGTGTACTGTTACTGCTCTACCATTATAGTGTACTGTTACTGCTCTACCATTATAGTGTACTGTTACTGCTCTACCATTATAGTGTACTGTTACTGCTCTACCATTATAGTGTACTGTTACTGCTCTACCATTATAGTGTACTGTTACTGTTCTACCATTATAGTGTACTGTTACTGCTCTACCATTATAGTGTACTGTTACTGTTCTCTACCATTATAGTGTACTGTTACTGCTCTACCATTATAGTGTACTGTTACTGCTCTACCATTATAGTGTACTGTTACTGCTCTACCATTATAGTGTACTGTTACTGCTCTACCATTATAGTGTACTGTTACTGCTTCTACCATTATAGTGTACTGTTACTGCTCTACCATTATAGTGTAGTTTACTGTTACTGCTCTACCATTATAGTGTACTGTTACTGTTCTACCATTATAGTGTACTGTTACTGCTCTACCATTATAGTGTAGTTTACTGTTACTGTTCTACCATTATAGTGTACTGTTACTGCTCTACCATTATAGTGTACTGTTACTGCTCTACCATTATAGTGTACTGTTACTGCTCTACCATTATAGTGTACTGTTACTGTTCTACCATTATAGTGTACTGTTACTGCTCTACCATTATAGTGTAGTTTACTGTTACTGCTCTACCATTATACTTTAGTTTACTGTTCTACCATTATACTTTAGTTTACTGTTCTACCATTATACTTTAGTTTACTGTTCTACCATTATACTGTAGTTTACTGTTCTACCATTATACTGTGTTTACTGTTCTACCATTATACTTTAGTTTACTGTTCTACCATTATAGTTTACTTTACTGTTCTACCATTATAGTAGTTTACTGTTACTGTTCTACCATTATACTGTAGTTAACTGTTACTGTTCTACCATTATACTGTAGTTTACTGTTCTACCATTATACTGTAGTTTACTGTTGCTGCTCTACCATTATAGTGTACTGTTGCTGCTCTACCATTATAGGTTACTGTTACTGTTCTACCATTATACTTTGGTTACTGTTCTACCATTATACTGTAGTTTACTGTTAGTGTTCTACCATTATACTGTAGTTTACTGTTACTGCTGTACAATTATACTGTAGTTTACTGTTACTGTTCTACCATTATACTGTAGTTTACTGCTCTCTACCATTATACTGTGGTTTACTGTTACTACTCTACCATTATACTGTACTGTTACTGCTCTACCATTATAGTGTACTTTACTGTTCTACCATTATACTGTAGTTTACTGTTCTACCATTATACTGTAGTTTACTGTTCTACCATTATCCTGTAGTTTACTGTTCTACCATTATACTGTAGTTTACTGTTACTGTTCTACCATTATACTGTAGTTTACTGCTCTACCATTATAGGTTACTGTTACTGCTCTACCATTATAGGTTACTGTTACTGCTCTACCATTATAGACATTTACATTACATTTAAGTCATTTAGCAGACGCTCTTATCCAGAGCGACTTACAGGTTACTGTTACTGCTCTACCATTATAGGTTACTGTTACTGCTCTACCATTATAGTTACTGTTACTGCTCTACCATTATAGTGTACTGTTACTGCTCTACCATTATAGTGTACTGTTACTGTTCTACCATTATAGTGTACTGTTACTGCTCTACCATTATAGTGTACTGTTACTGCTCTACCATTATAGTGTACTGTTACTGCTCTACCATTATAGTGTACTGTTACTGCTCTACCATTATAGTGTACTGTTACTGCTCTACCATTATAGTGTACTGTTACTGCTCTACCATTATAGTGTACTGTTACTGCTCTACCATTATAGTGTACTGTTACTGCTCTACCATTATAGTGTACTGTTACTGCTCTACCATTATAGTGTACTGTTACTGCTCTACCATTATAGTGTACTGTTACTGCTCTACCATTATAGGTTACTGTTACTGCTCTACCATTATAGTGTACTGTTACTGCTCTACCATTATAGTATACTGTTACTGCTCTACCATTATAGTGTACTGTTACTGTTCTACCATTATAGGTTACTGTTACTGCTCTACCATTATAGTGTACTGTTACTGCTCTACCATTATAGTGTACTGTTACTGCTCTACCATTATAGTGTACTGTTACTGCTCTACCATTATAGTCTACTGTTACTGCTCTACCATTATAGTGTACTGTTACTGCTCTACCATTATAGTGTACTGTTACTGCTCTACCATTATAGTGTACTGTTACTGCTCTACCATTATAGTGTACTGTTACTGCTCTACCATTATAGTGTACTGTTACTGCTCTACCATTATAGGTTACTGTTACTGCTCTACCATTATAGTGTACTGTTACTGCTCTACCATTATAGTGTACTGTTACTGCTCTACCATTATAGTGTACTGTTACTGTTCTACCATTATAGTGTACTGTTACTGCTCTACCATTATAGTGTACTGTTACTGCTCTACCATTATAGTGTACTGTTACTGCTCTACCATTATAGTGTACTGTTACTGTTCTACCATTATAGTGTACTGCTACTGCTCTACCATTATAGTGTAGTTTACTGTTACTGCTCTACCATTATACTTTAGTTTACTGTTCTACCATTATACTTTAGTTTACTGTTCTACCATTATACTTTAGTTTACTGTTCTACCATTATACTGTAGTTTACTGTTCTACCATTATACTGTAGTTTACTGTTCTACCATTATACTTTAGTTTACTGTTCTACCATTATACTTTAGTTTACTGTTCTACCATTATACTGTAGTTTACTGTTACTGTTCTACCATTATACTGTAGTTAACTGTTACTGTTCTACCATTATACTGTAGTTTACTGTTCTACCATTATACTGTAGTTTACTGTTGCTGCTCTACCATTATAGTGTACTGTTGCTGCTCTACCATTATAGGTTACTGTTACTGTTCTACCATTATACTTTGGTTACTGTTCTACCATTATACTGTAGTTTACTGTTAGTGTTCTACCATTATACTGTAGTTTACTGTTACTGCTGTACAATTATACTGTAGTTTACTGTTACTGTTCTACCATTATACTGTAGTTTACTGCTCTACCATTATACTGTGGTTTACTGTTACTACTCTACCATTATACTGTAGTTTACTGTTACTGCTCTACCATTATACTGTAGTTTACTGTTCTACCATTATACTGTAGTTTACTGTTCTACCATTATACTGTAGTTTACTGTTCTACCATTATCCTGTAGTTTACTGTTCTACCATTATACTGTAGTTTACTGTTACTGTTCTACCATTATACTGTAGTTTACTGTTCTACCATTATACTGTAGTTTACTGCTCTACCATTATAGGTTACTGTTACTGCTCTACCATTATAGACATTTACATTACATTTAAGTCATTTAGCAGACGCTCTTATCCAGAGCGACTTACAGGTTACTGTTACTGCTCTACCATTATAGGTTACTGTTACTGCTCTACCATTATAGGTTACTGTTACTGCTCTACCATTATAGTGTACTGTTACTGCTCTACCATTATAGTGTACTGTTACTGTTCTATCATTATAGTGTACTGTTACTGCTCTACCATTATAGTGTACTGTTACTGCTCTACCATTATAGTGTACTGTTACTGCTCTACCATTATAGTGTACTGTTACTGCTCTACCATTATAGTGTACTGTTACTGCTCTACCATTATAGTGTACTGTTACTGCTCTACCATTATAGTGTACTGTTACTGCTCTACCATTATAGTGTACTGTTACTGCTCTACCATTATAGTGTACTGTTACTGCTCTACCATTATAGTGTACTGTTACTGCTCTACCATTATAGTGTACTGTTACTGCTCTACCATTATAGTGTACTGTTACTGCTCTACCATTATAGGTTACTGTTACTGCTCTACCATTATAGTGTACTGTTACTGCTCTACCATTATAGTATACTGTTACTGCTCTACCATTATAGTGTACTGTTACTGTTCTACCATTATAGGTTACTGTTACTGCTCTACCATTATAGTGTACTGTTACTGCTCTACCATTATAGTGTACTGTTACTGCTCTACCATTATAGTGTACTGTTACTGCTCTACCATTATAGTGTACTGTTACTGCTCTACCATTATAGTGTACTGTTACTGCTCTACCATTATAGTGTACTGTTACTGCTCTACCATTATAGTGTACTGTTACTGCTCTACCATTATAGTGTACTGTTACTGCTCTACCATTATAGTGTACTGTTACTGCTCTACCATTATAGGTTACTGTTACTGCTCTACCATTATAGTGTACTGTTACTGCTCTACCATTATAGTGTACTGTTACTGTTCTACCATTATAGTGTACTGTTACTGCTCTACCATTATAGTGTACTGTTACTGCTCTACCATTATAGTGTACTGTTACTGCTCTACCATTATAGTGTACTGTTACTGCTCTACCATTATGGTGTAGTTTACTGTTACTGCTCTACCATTATACTTTAGTTTACTGTTCTACCATTATACTTTAGTTTACTGTTCTACCATTATACTTTAGTTTACTGTTCTACCATTATACTGTAGTTTACTGTTCTACCATTATACTGTAGTTTACTGTTCTACCATTATACTTTAGTTTACTGTTCTACCATTATACTTTAGTTTACTGTTCTACCATTATACTGTAGTTTACTGTTACTGTTCTACCATTATACTGTAGTTAACTGTTACTGTTCTACCATTATACTGTAGTTTACTGTTCTACCATTATACTGTAGTTTACTGATGCTGCTCTACCATTATAGTGTACTGTTGCTGCTCTACCATTATAGGTTACTGTTACTGTTCTACCATTATACTTTGGTTACTGTTCTACCATTATACTGTAGTTTACTGTTAGTGTTCTACCATTATACTGTAGTTTACTGTTACTGCTGTACAATTATACTGTAGTTTACTGTTACTGTTCTACCATTATACTGTAGTTTACTGCTCTACCATTATACTGTGGTTTACTGTTACTGCTCTACCATTATACTGTAGTTTACTGTTACTGCTCTACCATTATACTGTAGTTTACTGTTCTACCATTATACTGTAGTTTACTGTTCTACCATTATACTGTAGTTTACTGTTCTACCATTATCCTGTAGTTTACTGTTCTACCATTATACTGTAGTTTACTGTTACTGTTCTACCATTATACTGTAGTTTACTGTTCTACCATTATCCTGTAGTTTACTGTTCTACCATTATACTGTAGTTTACTGTTACTGTTCTACCATTATACTGTAGTTTACTGTTCTACCATTATACTGTAGTTTACTGCTCTACCATTATAGGTTACTGTTACTGCTCTACCATTATAGTGTACTGTTACTGCTCTACCATTATAGTGTACTGTTACTGCTCTACCATTATAGACATTTACATTACATTTAAGTCATTTAGCAGACGCTCTTATCCAGAGCGACTTACAGGTTACTGTTACTGCTCTACCATTATAGGTTACTGTTACTGCTCTACCATTATAGTGTACTGTTACTGCTCTACCATTATAGTGTACTGTTACTGCTCTACCATTATAGTGTACTGTTACTGTTCTACCATTATACTGTAGTTTACTGTTCTACCATTATACTGTAGTTTACTGCTCTACCATTATAGGTTACTGTTACTGCTCTACCATTATAGTGTACTGTTACTGCTCTACCATTATAGTGTACTGTTACTGTTCTACATTTACATTTACATTTAAGTCATTTAGCAGACACTCTACCATTATAGTGTACTGTTACTGCTCTACCATTATAGTGTACTGTTACTGTTCTACCATTATAGTGTACTGTTACTGCTCTACCATTATAGTGTACTGTTACTGCTCTACCATTATAGTGTACTGTTACTGCTCTACCATTATAGTGTACTGTTACTGCTCTACCATTATAGTGTACTGTTACTGCTCTACCATTATAGTGTACTGTTACTGCTCTACCATTATAGTGTACTGTTACTGCTCTACCATTATAGTGTACTGTTACTGCTCTACCATTATAGTGTACTGTTACTGCTCTACCATTATAGTGTACTGTTACTGCTCTACCATTATAGTGTACTGTTACTGCTCTACCATTATAGTGTACTGTTACTGCTCTACCATTATGGTGTAGTTTACTATTACTGCTCTACCATTATACTTTAGTTTACTGTTCTACCATTATACTTTAGTTTACTGTTCTACCATTATACTTTAGTTTACTGTTCTACCATTATACTGTAGTTTACTGTTCTACCATTATACTGTAGTTTACTGTTCTACCATTATACTTTAGTTTACTCTTACTGTTCTACCATTATACTGTAGTTTACTGTTGCTGCTCTACCATTATAGTGTACTGTTGCTGCTCTACCATTATAGGTTACTGTTACTGTTCTACCATTATACTGTAGTTTACTGTTCTACCATTATACTGTCGTTTACTGTTAGTGTTCTACCATTATACTGTAGTTCACTGTTACTGCTGTACAATTATACTGTAGTTTACTGTTACTGTTCTACCATTATACTGTAGTCTACTGCTCTACCATTATACTGTAGTTTACTGTTACTGCTCTACCATTATACTGTAGTTTACTGTTCTACCATTATCCTGTAGTTTACTGTTCTACCATTATACTGTAGTTTACTGTTACTGCTCTACCATTATACTATAGTTTACTGTTATACCATTATACTATAGTTTACTGTTATACCATTATACTGTTGTTTACTGTTATACCGTTACACTATAGTTTACTCTTCTACCATTATACTGTAGTTTACTCTTCTACCATTATACTGTAGTTTACTGTTCTACCATTATACTGTAGTTTACTGCTCTACCATTATACTGTAGTTTACTCTTCTACCATTATACTGTAGTTTACTCTTCTACCATTATACTGTAGTTTACTGTTACTTCTCTGCCATTATACTGTAGTTTAATGTTCTACCATTATACTGTAGTTTACTGTTACTGTTCTACCATCATACTGTACTTTACTGTTCTACCATTATACTGTAGTTTACTGTTCTACCATTATACTATAGTTTACTGTTAATGTTCTACCATTATACTGTAGTTTACTCTTCTACCATTATACTGTAGTTTACTCTTCTACCATTATACTGTAGTTTACTGTTATACCATTATACTATAGTTTACTGTTATACCATTATGCTATAGTTTACTGTTCTACCATTATGCTATAGTTTACTGTTCTACCATTATACTGTAGTTTACTCTTCTACCATTATACTATAGTTTACTGTTATACCATTATACTGTTGTTTACTGTTATACCGTTACACTATAGTTTACTCTTCTACCATTATACTATAGTTTACTCTTCTACCATTATACTGTAGTTTACTCTTCTACCATTATACTGTAGTTTACTGTTCTACCATTATACTGTAGTTTACTGTTACTGTTCTACCATTATACTACAGTTTACTGTTCTACCATTATACTGTAGTTTACTCTTCTACCATTATACTATAGTTTACTGTTCTACCATTATACTGTAGTCTACTGTTCTACCATTATACTGTAGTTTACTGTTACTGTTCTACCATTATACTACAGTTTACTCTTCTACCATTATACTGTAGTTTACTCTTCTACCATTATACTGTAGTTTACTGTTCTACCATTATACTGTAGTTTACTCTTCTACCATTATACTGTAGTTTACTCTTCTACTATTATACTGTAGTTTACTCTTCTACCATTATACTATAGTTTACTTCTGGTGCATTTCTTGTAAGGCAGAAGACATATTTCCGCTACTAAATGGATTAACAGAGAACCACTAAAGCTAATGGCAGTTGGAAAGATTTGCCCTACAATGCACTGATGTTATCTTGCTGACACCATTCCAATGAAACAATCAGACCATAACACAATGACAATATAAAATGTGTGTATTGTAACACAATCATGCTCTATGGTTGCCCTTGAAACCAGTGTGTTTGTGCGTGTGTGTGTGTGTGTGTGTGTATGTGTTTGTGCGTGTGTGTGTGTGTGCGTGTGTGTGTGTGTCTGCCTCTGTATGTGTCTCTGTGTGTGTGTGTGTGTGTGTGTGTGTGTGTGTGTGTGTCTGCCTCTGTATGTGTCTCTGTGTGTGTGTGTGTGTGTGTGTGTGTGTGTGTGTGTGTGTGTGTGTGTGTGTGTGTGTGTGTGTGTGCGTGTGTGTGTGTGTCTGCCTCTGTTTGTGTCTCTGTGTGTGTGTGTGTGTGTGTGTGTGTGTGTGTGTGTGTGTGTGTGTGTGTGTGTGTGTGTGTGTGTGTGTGTGTATTGACAGTGAGGACATGACGACAGGTCAAAGCAGGTCGTTTATTTTTCCACTATTTTATCATAAATACAGCCCGGTCTCACCGCAACACACACACACACACACACACACACACACACACACACAGACACACACACACACACACACAGACACACACACACACAGACAGACACACACACACACACACACAGACACACACACACACACACACACACACACTTTATTTGAGAAAGTGGAAATGCAGTCAAGCAGCTGGAACGTGAAGGGGGCTGACGAGGCGTGAAAAGCGTTCTGCTCTCTGCCAATAAACTGCTGCGACGCCACTCTGTACTGTCCTGGGGGTTCGTCGTCGTGTGTTTGTGTGTGTCTGTACTGATCTGGGGTTTCATCTGTGTATGTGCGTGTGTGTAGTTCTGTGTCCGTGTGTCTTTACTGTCCCGGGGGTTCGTCGGTGTGTGTGTGTGGTTGTGTTTGTAGTCAGACAGACCTCGGTCAAGTACAAATGTAAAATACTTGAAACAGACTGACTATTGCAGCTGGTTCCTATGTACAGTTCAGCTCAGGTTATCTGAAAGCATTTGACCCAGGTATGGTTGGCCTCTACGTCTGATAGGCCATACTGTACAATCTCTCTGGTTACAACACGGATCTTCAATAACAGGAAGTGAATAACAGGTAGCCTAGTGGTTAGAGCGTTGGGCAAGTAACCAGAAGGTTTCTGGATCGATTCCCTGAGTTGACAAGGTAAGAATATGTCGTTCTACCCCTGAACATGGCAGTTAAACCACTGTTCCTCGGCAGGCTGTCATTGTAAATAAGAATTTGTTCTTAACTAACTTGCCTAGTTACATAAAGGTTACATTTGAAAGTGTTCAATTAAAAAGTTTGCTGTTTTTAATGAGCTTTCCTTATCCTCCTGGGGAGCTTGAAAATCTAGTGTAGAATATACTGAGCCTGAATATCTAGTGTAGAAATATACTGAGTCTGAATATTTAGTGTAGAAATATACTGAGCCTGAATATCTAGTGTAGAAATATACTGAGCCTGAATATCTAGTGTAGAAATATACTGAGCCTGAATATCTAGTGTAGAAAATACTGAGCCTGAATATCTAGTGTACAATATATACTGAGCCGGAATATCTAGTGTAGAAATATACTGAGCCTGAATATCTAGTGTAGAATATATACTGAGCCTGAATATCTAGTGTAGAATATATACTGAGTCTGAATATCTAGTGTAGAATATATACTGAGCCTGAATATCTAGTGTAGAATATACTGAGCCTGAATATCTAGTGTAGAATATATACTGAGCCTGAATATCTAGTGTAGAATATATACTGAGCCTGAATATCTAGTGTAGAATATACTGAGCCTGAATATCTAGTGTAGAATATATACTGAGCCTGAATATCTAGTGTAGAATATACTGAGCCTGAATATCTAGTGTAGAATATATACTGAGCCTGAATATCTAGTGTAGAATATACTGAGCCTGAATATCTAGTGTAGAATATACTGAGCCTGAATATCTAGTGTAGAATATACTGAGCCTGAATATCTAGTGTAGAAATATACTGAGCCTGAATATCTAGTGTAGAATATACTGAGCCTGAATATCTAGTGTAGAAATATACTGAGCCTGAATATCTAGTGTAGAATATATACCCAGCCTGAATATCTAGTGTAGAATATATACTGAGTCTGAATATCTAGTGTAGAATATATACTGAGCCTGAATATCTAGTGTAGAATATATATTGAGTCTGAATATCTAGTGTAGAACATACTGAGTCTGAATATCTAGTGTAGAAATATACTGAGCCTGAATATCTAGTGTAGAATATATACTGAGCCTGAATATCTAGTGTAGAATATATACTGAGTCTGAATATCTAGTGTAGAATATATACTGAGTCTGAATATCTAGTGTGGAATATATACTGAGCCTGAATATCTAGTGTAGAATATATACTGAGCCTGAATATCTAGTGTAGAATATATACTGAGTCTGAATATCTAGTGTAGAATATATACTGAGTCTGAATATCTAGTGTAGAATATATACTGAGCCTGAATATCTAGTGTAGAATATATACTGAGTCTGAATATCTAGTGTAGAATATATACTGAGCCTGAATATCTAGTGTAGAACATACTGAGTCTGAATATCTAGTGTAGAAATATACTGAGCCTGAATATCTAGTGTAGAATATATACTGAGCCTGAATATCTAGTGTAGAATATATACTGAGTCTGAATATCTAGTGTAGAATATATACTGAGTCTGAATATCTAGTGTGGAATATATACTGAGCCTGAATATCTAGTGTAGAATATATACTGAG
The DNA here is from genome assembly GCF_034236695.1 of Oncorhynchus nerka. Classification (NCBI taxonomy): domain Eukaryota; kingdom Metazoa; phylum Chordata; class Actinopteri; order Salmoniformes; family Salmonidae; genus Oncorhynchus; species Oncorhynchus nerka. The sequence continues at coordinate 9,123,786 of NC_088408.1, read as the reverse complement.
TCTGAATATCTAGTGTAGAATATATACTGAGTCTGAATATCTAGTGTAGAATATATACTGAGCCTGAATATCTAGTGTAGAATATATACTGAGTCTGAATATCTAGTGTAGAATATATACTGAGCCTGAATATCTAGTGTAGAATAATGCTCATTATAGATCCAGCTTGTTCTTTGTTCCACACATCTTGGTTGAACTGAGACTGCAAGGTAGCTACGCAATACCTTTATCCCCCCTATACAGGCGGTGTGTTCCTCTGTTTAAACCATTAAGTCTGTTTTCGGCTCTACCACAATGGATCAAGCCACATGCGGACAATAAAGGAATGAGTTTATATAGGCCTAGTGCTTTTCCAAGTCCTCAAAGAGCTTTTAAAATGTAAAAGGGAAGTCACCTCATCCACGACCAACACTCACAGGGCCACACATGGAAAGCTTCAGTGAGACTCAGACCCAGGTGGTTTATACTTCTAGAGCAGCCCCGTTGAACAGTATTGTTTCATCTAACAAAGGCCTGAGGTCTGGTCTGACTGTTCAAAGAGACAAGGAGTCGTGGAAGCTGTTTGTCTCCTCAGCGTTATTGTTCCCCACAGTCTGGAACCAATGTCAGCATCTTGTATGTATTACCTTTCCCTGGCTGGCTTAACGAGGTAGCATTGGGAGCTGACTGAGCCAGAGCAGAGCATCGTATTACAGCTGACCTGTGCCTCTAAGGTCACAGCTAACTCAACGCCTCAACATGTCAGAGGGAGGTATCAGTGTGGGTGTGTTACAGTAATAAGGCTGTGGCTCATGGGTAATGATGGACGACGAATAGGAAGAGAGTGGTAACAACAAGGAACCAATCAGAAACACCGCTCTGTAACACAAAACATCATCCACTAGTCAGAACCAATCAGAAACACCGTTCTATAACACAAAACATCATCCACTAGTCAGAACCAATCAGAAACACCGCTCTGTAACACAAAACATCATGCACTAGTCAGAACCAATCAGAAACACCGTTCTATAACACAAAACATCATCCACTAGTCAGAACCAATCAGAAACACCGCTCTGTAACACAAAACATCATGCACTAGTCAGAACCAATCAGAAACACCGCTCTATAACACAAAACATCATCCAGTAGTTGTTTACTTAGGGCTGACTTTTTCAGGATGATTAAGGAAGTCTTGTTTGAAGAGGGTGACATCTCTTTCAATGAGCCCAATCAGTGGTGTAAAAATACTTTAAAGTACTACATAAGTAGTTTATAGGGTATCTGTACTTTACTTTATTATTTATATTTTTGACAACTTTTACTTTTACTTCACTGCATTCCTAAAGAAAATGATGTACTTTTTACTCCATACATTTTCCCTGACAGCCAAAAGTATTTGTTAAATTTTGAATGCTTGGCAGGACAGGAAAATTGTCCAATTCATGCACTTATCAAGAGAACATCCCTGGTCATCCCTACTGCCTCTGATCTGCTGGACTCACTAAACAGAGAACATCCCTGGTCATCCCTACTGCCTCTGATCTGCTGGACTCACTAAACAGAGAACATCCCTGGTCATCCCTACTGCCTCTGATCTGGTGGACTCACTAAACAGAGAACATCCCTGGTCATCTCTACTGCCTCTGAACTGATGGACTCACTAAACAGAGAACATCCCTGGTCATCCCTACTGCCTCTGATCTGGTAGACTCACTAAACAGAGAACATCCCTGGTCATCCCTACTGCCTCTGATCTGGCGGACTCACTAAACAGAGAACATCCCTGGTCATCCCTACTGCCTCTGATCTGGAGGACTCACTAAACAGAGAACATCCCTGGTCATCACTACTGCCTCTGATCTGGTGGACTCACTAAACAGAGAACATCCCTGGTCATCCCTACTGCCTCTGATCTGGTGGACTCACTAAACAGAGAACATCCCTGGTCATCCCTACTGCCTCTGATCTGGTGGACTCACTAAACAGAGAACATCCCTGGTCATCCCTACTGCCTCTGATCTGGTGGACTCACTAAACAGAGAACATCCCTGGTCATCTCTACTGTCTCTGATCTGGTGGACTCACTAAACAGAGAACATCCCTGGTCATCCCTACTGCCTCTGATCTGGTGGACTCACTAAACAGAGAACATCCCTGGTCATCTCTACTGCCTCTGATCTGGTGGATCACTAAACAGAGAACATCCCTGGTCATCCCTACTGCCTCTGATCTGGTGGACTCACTAAACACAAATGCTTAGTTTGTAAATGATGTGAGTGTTAGTGTGTCCCTGGCTATCTGTAAATTATGTGAGTGTTAGTGTGCCCCTGGCTATCCGTAAATTTAAAAAGCAATGAAATGTTGGCGTCTGGTTAATATAAGGAATGTGAAATTGTTCGCATTTTTACTTTAGATACTTAAAGTATATTTCAAACCAAATACTTTTAGACTTTTACTCAAGTAGTATTTTACTGGGTGACTTTCACTTTTACTTGAGTCATTTTCTATTAATGAATATGTTTACTTTTACTCCAGTATGATCATTAGAAACCTTTGTCCACCACTGAGCCCGATAATAATCTCTGCAGATCATTAGAAACCTTTGTCCACCACTGAGCCCGATAATAATCTCTGCAGATAATTAGAAACCTTTGTCCACCACTGAGCCCGATAATAATCTCTGCAGATAATTAGAAACCTTTGTCCACCACTGAGCCCGATAATAATCTCTGCAGATAATTAGAAACCTTTGTCCACCACTGAGCCCGATAATAATCTCTGCAGATAATTAGAAACCTTTGTCCACCACTGAGCCCGATAATAATCTCTGCAGATAATTAGAAACCTTTGTCCACCACTGAGCCCGATAATAATCCTGCAGATAATTAAAACCTTTGTCCACCACTGAGCCCGATAATAATCTCTGCAGATAATTAGAAACCTTTGTCCACCACTGAGCCCGATAATAATCTCTGCAGATAATTAGAAACCTTTGTCCACCACTGAGCCCGATAATAATCTCTGCAGATAATTGGAAACCTTTGTCCACCACTGAGCCCGATAATAATCTCTGCAGATAATTGGAAACCTTTGTCCACCACTGAGCCCGATAATAATCTCTGCAGATAATTGGAAACCTTTGTCCACCACTGAGCCCGATAATAATCTCTGCAGATAATTGGAAACCTTTGTCCACCACTGAGCCCGATAATAATCTCGGCAGATAATTGGAAACCTTTGTCCACCACTGAGCCCGATAATAATCTCGGCAGTTGTGCAATAAAGTTCAAAAAGCAGACCAATCAAAAGGCCTAAGTTTACCATGCAGGGTCTCCGCCCTAGGCTGTTTATTTTCTCTCCTCCCCAGAAAACCCACACGTTTTCTGGATCCACAGCAGCCCCACCAACCCCTCAGCGTGGATCTATACCAACCAATCCCTCCTCAAACAGCATCGACCACAGCCAACCCTTTGTCATGTCTTCTAGAGCAGCTTCCATTAACTATCCATTATATAGACTCAAGGTTACCCAACTGGCGGCCCACAGGTAATTTCATTTGGCGCCAGGGTTCCAATGAGCAAAAATATATATATTGTTAGACATAAAATACTGAAAAAACACCAGTTAATCAGTTCTAAGTGATTTTTAATTTTGGGGTATCTGTTCCAAAGTATTCCCATCCATAATAGAGAGATATTGTACATGGGATCATATACAAATGTAAGCTAAGTTTGAAATGATTATGTTTTAATCATATTCTCTCTGTTTGGGCTTCTTGCGGTCAATTTGCTTCAACAAATTATTTGTAATTATGTTCTGACCATCTGCTTAAGAAAAAAAAAAGTTCTGTAAGATGAAACTAGTTGACCTTCACTGATAAAGGCCAATAGGATCATTATATAGACCAAAATTATCATTATATAGACCAAAAGGATCATTATGTAGACCAAAATGATCCCTATAAAGACCAATAGGATCATTATACAGACCAACAGGATCACTATATAGACCAACATGATCACTATATAGACCAACAGGATCATTATATAGACCAACATGATCACTATATAGACCAACAGGATCACTATACAGACCAACAGGATCACTAAATAGACCAAAAGGATCATTATATAGACCAACAGGATCTTTATACCGACGAACAGGATCACTATATAGACCAATAGGATCACTATATAGACTAACATTATCACTATATAGACCAATAGGATCACTATATAGACCAATAGGATCACTATATACACCAACAGTATCACTATTTAGAAAAACAGGATATATATATATATATAGACCAATAGGACCTCAATATGGACCTATTTGACCACTATATAGACCAACAGGACCATTATACAGACCAACAGGATTTTTTTTTTATTTATTTCACCTTTATTTAACCAGGTAAGCAAGTTGAGAACAAGTTCTCATTTACAATTGCGACCTGGCCAAGATAAAGCAAAGCAGTTCGACACATACAACGACACAGAGTTACACATGGAGTAAAACAAACATCACTATATAGACCAACAGGATCACTATATAGACCAACAGGATCACTATATAGACCAACAGGATCACTATATAGACCAACAGGATCATTATATAGACCAACAGGATCATTATATAGACCAACAGGATCACTATATAGACCAACAGGACCATTATACAGACCAACAGGATCACTATATAGACCAACAGGATCACTATATAGACCAACAGGATCACTATACAGACCAACATGATCATTATACAGACCAACATGATCATTATATAGACCAACAGGATCATTATACAGACCAACAGGATCACTATATAGACCAATGGGATCATTATATAGACCAACAGGATCATTATACTGACTAACAGGATCACTAAATAGACCTGTATGACCACTATATAGACCAATGGGATCACTATATAGACCAATGGGATCATTATATAGACCAACAGGATCACTATATAGACCAACAGGATCACTATATAGACTAACAGGATCACTATATAGACCAATGGGATCATTATATAGACCAACAGGATCATTATACTGACTAACAGGATCACTAAATAGACCTGTATGACCACTATATAGACCAACAGAATCATTATATAGACTGATCGGATCACTATATAGACCAACAAAAGCTCTTTACTGGACTCGCTTTTCAAAGATGTCCAGAAATGTACACGTTTTGTGCTCTTGTAGGAAACAATCACTCTCCTATTGCTGACTACAAATTACATATAACTGGGCTAATAACTCACTAACTAGCAAAGGATATGAACAAAATGTGCACCCGTGGCTACATGCAGCGCTCGCTTTGATTTCAAAACAAGCCGCATGTACTCAGAACCGCCCATGCTGTAAACACAGTCCAGTTCAACGTGAAGGCACGGATCCATATCTGGCATATAGGCCTACTGCCACTCTGATTGGTTACCAGTCTGTGTAGAGTACTGGCTGAGGAGTGTGTGTCAATGCAATAGAATCCTATTCCCGATGTGTTCTGCCTACAACAAAGTCTCTTGCAGAGTTTGTTTTGTTTCGGGTATGTTGCATTGAAAGGGGCTAATGTTGCGTTAACTCGATCACAATTGCCGCAGTAAAGGGACATGTTGATGGTGTTAACAGGGAAAATTCTGGTGGCCACCAGCCTTTCCTGAGTCAAGATCACTTTCTGAGTAAAAACGCTAGCCGCTCAGATTGTTTTTTTTACCATGACTAAAAAATGTAATCCTATGCAACATTAACCATTTGAAAACAGTTCTGTAGCTATGAGGTTTGTGCAATAAGCAATAGGCCCAATATATTATCACCGCATATTGGCTTTGCTTGAATTGCCCTGCCAATAAGTTGTTGTCAGTCCTGTGAACAGAGAAAGTGAAATTTTACTCAATTTAAAAAAAGACCCAAGCTGCTAATAATAACAACAATGGAAGCGTATAGATTCACTTTCCTACTCATTCATTACTGCTGCAGTGCTTGTTGTAGCGCTGAGTGGAAGTAGGAAGAACGTGTTGACAGTGCTGAGTAAGAACTTAATAATAGAACACTCATAGAAACAGCAGCTCTTTGTTGTATTCATTGACAGTCTCTCTCTAGTCATGGTTTAAATGTTTTGAAATCTCACAGTATCAATTTTGCTGTAGATTTCTTATGCCTGATACATCCGTGCAGACACGGTAATCTGAGCAATCCGATTGAAAATCGGTAGACCTGTAGTGCAGAGTTTGTACCTTCAGACATATGAAATGGTTCTAAATGGCAAAAGTACGCCTACCTGTGCGAGCAGGGCAGCTGAATCGAGGATGCACCTACCGACAAAAGTTAGGACTAATAAAAAAAAAGAAATATGATCACATGGCTTATCGTTGTTGTTTTTTTACAGAAATGTTTGGCGATGGACTAGGAATACTTTGAGTGAAGTTCAATCTCGTGCTTCTCTCTGTGGGCTGATATTTCTGCATGGCAGTCCCAGGGAGCTGTTTGGCAGTCCCAGGGAGCTGTTTGGCAGTCCCAGGGAGCTGTTTGGCAGTCTTCGCTCTACTGCGGGCGTGTACGCGGCAGCGTAGAGGGAACATTGGATCATGCAACCCTAATATATTTGCCGTATACGTCTCAAGAGGTGGTTCAGCTTAATCCGCAATGCATAATCTCTGCAGTAAATCCACTGAAACAGTCTTTATTAGCCCACAGGGAATCATTAGCTGTGTAACTCTGTACTCTAAATGGCAGATGTATTCCACCTGTGGTGTTTACAGTACCAGAGGAGGACCTGTGGTGTTTACAGTACCAGAGGAGGACCTGTGGTATTTACAGTACCAGAGGAGGATCTGTGGTATTTACAGTACCAGAGGAGGACCTGTGGTATTTACAGTACCAGAGGAGGACCTGTGGTATTTACAGTACCAGAGGAGGACCTGTGGTATTTACAGTACCAGAGGATGACCTGTGGTAGTACCAGAGGAGGACCTGTGGTATTTACAGTACCAGAGGAGGACCTGTGGTATTTACAGTACCAGAGGAGGACCTGTGGTATTTACAGTACCAGATGAGGACCTGTGGTATTTACAGTACCAGAGGAGGACCTGTGGTATTTACAGTACCAGAGGAGGACCTGTGGTATTTACAGTACCAGAGGAGGACCTGTGGTATTTACAGTACCAGAGGAGGACCTGTGGTATTTACAGTACCAGAGGATGACCTGTGGTATTTACAGTACCAGAGGTGGACCTGTGGTATTTACAGTACCAGAGGAGGACCTGTGGTATTTACAGTACCAGAGGAGGAACTGTGGTATTTACAGTACCAGAGGAGGACCTGTGGTATTTACAGTACCAGAGGAGGACCTGTGGTATTTACAGTACCAGAGGATGACCTGTGGTATTCACAGTACCAGAGGAGGACCTGTGGTATTTACAGTACCAGAGGAGGACCTGTGGTATTTACAGTACCAGAGGAGGACCTGTGGTATTTACAGTACCAGAGGAGGACCTGTGGTATTTACAGTACCAGAGGAGGAACTGTGGTATTTACAGTACCAGAGGAGGACCTGTGGTATTTACAGTACCAGAGGAGGACCTGTGGTATTTACAGTACCAGAGGAGGACCTGTGGTATTTACAGTACCAGAGGATGACCTGTGGTATTCACAGTACCAGAGGAGGACCTGTGGTATTTACAGTACCAGAGGAGGACCTGGGCTGAGTTTATGATCTGGTACTGTAAATAAATATAGAAATGCCTTTAGAAAGTATTCATGCCCTTTACCTTCCTTTACCTTCAACTCTACCTTCATTTTCACTCTCGTCTTTCACTCTCGCCTTTCCTTAGCGCCAGACAGACGCGTTGTGTTTTGCGGGAGTGTATGAATAGATAAAAAGCAGATGGTCATTTGCTGAAATAAAATACAAATTAAAGTGTTTACAGCTATTGTTTGTAACTGAGTCTGACAGATTGTGTATTCTGGACTAGGTAGGTCAGTTGTATCCGCTTCGAGGGAGATTCTAGTGGTAGGGTGTGTCCCAAATGGCACCCTATTCACTATACTGTGCACAAATGTTGACCAGCGCACTATGGGCTATGGTCAACAGTAGTGCACTATATAGGGAATAGGGTGCCACTTGAGACACATGCCTAGTTCAGTTACATTACATCTGTCTCCGTCTGTAACCATTAAGCACAGGGTTTTGACGAGGGCACCACAGTACAAACAAACCAGCCAGCACGGCAATCCCAGCTCCACTCAACAAAGGCACGCACGCACGCACTCATACACACACACACACACACACACACACACACACACACACACACACACACACACACACACACACACACACACACACACACACACACACACACACACACACACACACACACACACGCACGCACGCACTCATATACACACACACATACACACACATACATACGCACACTGAGAATGATTGGAGGGGAGATTTGAGGAGAAGTAGGTGTGACTGTAATCAGTTTCCATCCAACCTTTTTGTGCAAGTAAAGTACGTGTTGGATAAAACATGTCATGACAGGCCTGAAAGAAAAATGTTCTGTAAACTTTCCAAATGTCGGCAAAACAAAATACGCTAGACAAGGTGGGATCTTTTTGTGTCGGTAAAATTACCGTTTTTTTCAATCACTTTGGCACTAATTTCAGAACCTCGATGTAATTTTTCAAAAACTCTAGACACAGAACTCAGAACCGATGATGAAAATGCACGTTTTTCAAAACTCTAACACTTTTTCCAATTGCTTGCATTCAATAAACATAAAGATAAGATCATTTGTTCATTGAACTAAAATCACTTGTTCAAAACGACACAACTTAACATCAAAGTATTACCATTTCAAAATACAATTCACACATGACATCTGAAATGACTGTCTATTCATTTCATTACAATGATCTAACTATCAATTGATACGACTGATCAAAATGATAAGTAACTGTTGCATTACTCTTAATGCATAGTTTTATGGAAACTGACGAACAATATTCCATGTTTAGGTCATGAAAGTTTCAGGATAACGAGAACCATTGACACCAATTACCGTGGAACATGAACCAATTGGACTACATTATCTATGGATGTAATATTTCATCATCATTCTTTATCAGACACTATTTCTATGGTCCCATGTACCACTTTTCCAGACAATGTTTTCAGATTTCACATTAATGTACACTTTATTAGGTACACCTACAGTTGAAGTCAGAAGTGTACATACACTTAGGTTGGAGTCATTAAAACTCGTATTTCAACCACTCCACATATTTCTTGTTAAAAACTATAGTTTTGGCAAGTCGGTTAGGACATCTACATTGTGCATGACACAAGTAATTTTTCCAACAATTGTTTAGAGACAGATTATTTCACTTATAATTCAATGTATCACACTTCCAGTGGGTCAGAAGTTTACATACACTAAGTTGACTGTGCCTTTAACCTCTTCAGTCGACCCTCTACTTTTTTGAACATTTTGTTAAAAATCGCGCAACATTTCAGCGCCCTGCTACTCATGCCAGGAATATAGTACGTTCATATGGTTAGAATGTGTGGATAGGAAACCCTCGGACGTTTCTAAAACTGGTTAAATCACGACTGTGGCTATTACATAACGTGCGTTACATCGGAAAGCGCAGGAAAACCTGATCACAGAAAATGGAAATAAATATCCTTGCGCCACTTCAAGCAATTGTTAACAGTGAGCCGAATTAGATAAGACCGAGCATTCAACTCCCACAGCATCCCCATGTTGTCTAGAGTCTTGTGAATTGAATCCTCTTTGATTCTTGGTTGAACCGAAAGAGGGGCACAACTTACCTCCGGTCTCCGCCCAGATCATTCCGGAAGAGCTCTCTCCTGAAATTTTTTCCAAGACGACAGCTAATGATATTTACATCGCCTACGGATGATTTTTATCGCTTATTAACGTTTACTAATACCTAAAGTAGCATTACAAACGTATTTCGAAGTGTTTTGTGAAAGTTTATCGTCTACTTTTTGAATTTTAAAAAATGACGTTACGTTGTGAAATCGCTGTTTTTTTCGTTTATCACACAGTCTACATATAACGATATCTTGGCTTTATATGGCCCGATTTAATCGAAATAAAGACCCAATAGTGTTTATGGGACATCTAGGAGTGCCAACAAAGAAGATGGTGAAAGGTAATGACTGTTTTCTATTTTATTGTGCGGTTTGTGTAATGCTAATTATTTTGTTTACGTCCCCTGCTGTGCTTTTCTGTTGTAGTGTATTGGTGCATGCTATCAGATAATAGCTTTTCATGCTGTCGCCGAAAAGCATTTTAAAAATCGGACTTGTTGCCTGGATTCACAACGAGTGTAGCTTTAATTTGATACCCTGCATGTGTATTTTAATGAACTTTTGAGTTTTAACTAATACTATTAGCATTTAGCGTAGCGCATTTGCATTTCCAGAGCTCTAGTTGGGACGCAAGCGTCCCAAGTAGAGGCAACAGGCAGCTTGGGAAATTCCAGAACATGATGTCATGGCTTTAGAAGCTTCTGATAGGCTAATTGACATAATTTGAGTCAATTGGAAGTGTACCTGTGGATGTATTTCAAGGCCTACCTTCAAACTCAGTGCCTCTTTGCTTGACATCATGGGAAAATCAAAATAAATCTGCCAAGACCTAATTTGTAGACCTCCACAAGTCTGGTTCATACTTGGGAACAATTTCCAAACGCCTGAAGGTACCACGTTCATCTGTACAGACAATAGTACGCAAGTATAAACACCATGGAACCACGCAGCTGTCATACCGCTCAGGAAGTAGACACGTTCTGTCTCCTAGAGATTAACACACTTGGGTGCGAAAAGTGCAAATCAATCCCAGAACAACAGCAAAGGACCTTGTGAAGATGCTGGAGGAAACAGATACAAAAGTATCTATATCCACAGTAAAACGAGTCCTATATCGACATAACCTGAAAGGCCACTCAGCAAGGAAGAAGCCACTGCTCCAAAACCGCCCTAAAAAAGCCAGACTACGGTTTGCAACTGCATATGGGGAGAAAGATCATACTTTTTGGAGAAATGTCCTCTGGTCTGATGAAACAAAAATAGAACTCTTTGGCCATAATGACCATCGTTATGTTTGGAGGAAAATGGGGGAGTCTTGCAAGCTGAAGAACACCATCCCAACCGTGAAGCACGGGGGTGGCAGCATCATATTGTGGGGGTGCTTTGCTGCAGGAGGAACTGGTGCACTTCACAAAACAGATGGCATCTTGAGGTAGACAAATGATGTGGATATATTGAAGCAACATCTCAAGACATCAGTCAGGAAGTTGAAGGTTGGTTGCAAATGGGTCTTCCAAATGGACAATGACCCCAAGCATACTTCCAAAGTTGTGGCAAAATGTCTTAAGGACAACAAAGTCAAGGTATTGAGAGTAGCCATCACAAAGGCCTGACCTCAATCCTATAGACTATTTGTGGGTAGAACTGAAAAAGCATGTGCAAGCAAGGAGGCCTACAAACATGACTCTGTTACACCAGCTCTGTCAAGTGGAATGGGCCAAAATTCACCCAACTTATTGTGGGAAGCTTGTGGAAAGCTACCCAAAACGTTTGACCCAAGTTAAACAATTTATAGGCAATGCTACCAAATACTAATTGAGTGTATGTAAACTTTTGTCCCACTGGGAATGTGATTAAAGAAATACAAGCCGAAATAAAATATTCTCTCTACTATTATTCTGACATTTCACATTCTTAAAATAAAGTGGTGATCCTAACTGACCTAAGACAGGGAATTTTTACTAGAATTAAATGTCAAGAATTGTGAAAAGCTGAGTTTAAATGTATTTGGCTAAGGTGTATGGAAACTGTATACTGGGTAGGACCCCCTTTTGACTCCACAACAGCCTGAATTTTTCACGGTGCTGTACGTTAAGAGATGCCCTTCTGAACACCACTGTTTTAAACGGCTCTTATTTGAGAGTTTGTGGCCTTTCTGTTAGCTTGAATGAGTCTGGACATTGTCCTCTGACCTCTCTCATTAACAAGGTGTTTTTGCAGTGATTTCTTT
>NC_088408.1:9064211-9106711 GCF_034236695.1 Oncorhynchus nerka | reverse complement strand
GAACATCGGATTGCTATTTTACCTAACATGCATACGGATCAGTTTTTTTTTATATGGTTCTTTGTAGAACTTTGACAACCAGAGTCATAGAAAATTGTGTGTTTTCTCTACTCCAGAGATGAATCCACATATAAAAAGGGAAACCTAGTTAGTTTAATAGTTAGTTATCTTTTAATTTATCTCTCTTTGTTATTCCTTCAAGCATCCGTGTGTTTTTTTTTTATCTTCCTGAAATCTGACAAGGAGGAGACTTGCAGCACGTGGAGCATCTCAAATAGAACCAAGTTCGGTTCTAACACTTGGTTACGCAGATGCTCGTTCACGAGTGAGTGGTGTAGGTGAAATTATTGAATAATATGAGTGTTTTTATTTATTTTGTCGCACTCGTGCTCCCAAAGTGGCCGGTGAGGTTTGCATGCTAGATGTTTTTTTTTCTTCCACATTACTCCAAGTTTTCAACGTGTTTGGGATGAAACGTCAGAATTGTGCAAAAATGAGTACAAAAAATGAGTGCAAAAATGAGTACAAAAATGAGTGCAAGAATGAGTGCAAAAATGAATACAAAAATGAGTGCAAAAATGAGTACAAAAATGAGTGCCTATCACTGGGATTGAACACGAGAGCCACGGAGCTTGTGGATTACAGCCATCCACCACCCCTGTCCCACAACACCCTAGCAAAACCTAAACCTACTTCATGGTAATAGAGCTCACCGTTGCCCTTAGTAGCGACGTTCTCTATTTAAACACACAGCTCCCTCGTGAGGTCCAGATGTTATGCTCATATCACACAGAAACAACTCTTTGGTTAAGTTAAGGCATTCATTCTGATTGGTTAACATTTCAGGCATTAATTCCGATTGGTTAAATTAAGGATTAAGATTTGGGATAAGGTTAATTAACTTCAGGCATTAATTCATATTGGTTAAATTAAGGATTAAGATTTGGGATGGGGTTAATTAACTTCAAGCATTAATTCCGATTGGTTAAATTAAGGATTAAGGTTTGGGATAGGTTAAAACAGAAAAACAACTCCCCGGTTAAGTTTAGCCAGTAACTAAGACTTCCCTTGCTTACTCATTGTGGGGGATGGTACAGTGGTCTAAGCTCCCTCATGGTCAATGCAGTGAGCTTCCACTGTAGACTGTGGGTTCAATCACAGCTCCCTCATGGTCAAGGCAGTGAGCTTCCACCGTAGACTGTGGGTTCAATCACAGCTCCCTCATGGTCAAGGCAGTGAGCTTCCACTGTAGGCTGTGGGTTCAATCACAGCTCCCTCATGGTCAAGGCAGTGAGCTTCCACCGTAGACTGTGGGTTCAATCACAGCTCCGAATGCCTGTTTCAATAAAAACATGTTGCCCCTAGTGGACGGTTTTGACTGCGTCGCCTGACGTCCTGGGGACCAGCAAAAACGTCAAATTTCGACTTGAATCTGGAGTGATCTTTCTGGGTGAGATGGAGTGATGGGGTAGGCCCTGGCTGGAAAGTGCTGCAGCTGCATTAAAGCACTGAGTTGATTTTACAGATATGAGAAGCGTATGTTGGGGTGGAGAGAGTACGTATGTTGGGGTGGAGGGAGTATGTATGTTGGGGTGGAGGGAGTATGTATGTTGGGGTGGAGGGAGAATGTGTGTTGGGGTGGAGGGAGAATGTGTGTTGGGGTGGAGGGAGAATGTGTGTTGGGGTGGAGGGAGAATGTATGTTGGGGTGGAGGGAGGTTGGGGTGGAGGGAGTATGTATGTTGGGGTGGAGTATGTATGTTGGGGTGTGGTTGGGGTGGAGGGAGTATGTATGTTGGGGTGGAGGGAGTATGTATGTTGGGGTGGAGGGAGAATGTGTGTTGGGGGTGGAGGGAGTATGTATGTTGGGGTGGAGGGAGTATGCATGTTGGGGTGGAGGGAGTATGTATGTTGGGGTGGAGGGAGTATGTATGTTGGGGTGGAGGGAGTATGGAGGGAGTATGTATGTTGGGGGAGGGAGTGGTTGGGGTGGAGGGAGTATGTATGTTGGGGTGGAGGGAGAATGTGTGTTGGGGTGGAGGAGAATGTGTGTTGGGGTGGAGGGAGAATGTGTGTTGGGGTGGAGGGAGAATGTGTGTTGGGGTGGAGGGAGAATGTATGTTGGGGTGGAGGGAGTATGTATGTTGGGGTGGAGGGAGTATGTATGTTGGGGTGGAGGGAGTATGTATGTTGGGGTGGAGGGAGAATGTGTGTTGGGGTGGAGGGAGTATGTATGTTGGGGTGGAGGGAGTATGTATGTTGGGGTGGAGGGAGTATGTATGTTGGGGTGGAGGGAGTATGTATGTTGGGGTGGAGGGAGTATGTATGTTGGGGTGGAGGGAGTATGTATGTTGGGGTGGAGGGAGTATGTATGTTAGGGTGGAGGGAGTATGTATGTTGGGGTGGAGGGAGTATGTATGTTGGGGTGGAGGGAGTATGTATGTTGGGGTGGAGGGAGAATGTGTGTTGGGGTGGAGGGAGAATGTGTGTTGGGGTGGAGGGAGAATGTGTGTTGGGGTGGAGGGAGAATGTATGTTGGGGTGGAGGGAGTATGTATGTTGGGGTGGAGGGAGTATGTATGTTGGGGTGGAGGGAGTATGTATGTTGGGGTGGAGGGAGAATGTGTGTTGGGGTGGAGGGAGTATGTATGTTGGGGTGGAGGGAGTATGTATGTTGGGGTGGAGGGAGTATGTATGTTGGGGTGGAGGGAGAATGTGTGTTGGGGTGGAGGGAGTATGTATGTTGGGGTGGAGGGAGTATGCATGTTGGGGTGGAGGAGTATGTATGTTGGGGTGGAGGAGTAATATGTATGTTGGGGTGGAGGGAGTATGTATGTTGGGGTGGAGGGAGTATGTATGTTGGGGTGGAGGGAGTATGTATGTTGGGGTGGAGGGAGTATGTATGTTAGGGTGGAGGAGTATGTATGTTGGGGTGGAGGGAGTATGTATGTTGGGGTGGAGGGAGTATGTATGTTGGGGTGGAGGGAGTATGTATGTTGGGGTGGAGGGAGTATGTATGTTGGGGTGGAGGGAGTATGTATGTTAGGGTGTTGGGAGTATGTATGTTGGGGTGGAGGGGAGTATGTATGTTGGGGTGGAGGGAGTATGTATGTTGGGGTGGAGGGAGTATGTATGTTGGGGTGGAGGGAGTATGTATGTTGGGGTGGAGGGTATGTTGGGGTGGAGGGAGTATGTATGTTGGGGTGGAGAGTATGTTGGGGTGGATGTATGTTGGGGTGGAGGGAGTATGTATGTTAGGGTGGAGGGAGTATGTATGTTGGGGTGGAGAGAGTATGTATGTTGGGGTGGAGGGAGTATGTATGTTGGGGTGGAGAGAGTATGTGTGTTGGGGTGGAGGGAGTATTTATGGGGTGAAGAAGGTTAGGGTGTAACGCATGCCGTAATGGGGATACGATGATGACCAGAGGAGCTTATTAAACAAATTAAATAAATCCACCAACACCAAGGTCGCGAACTCTAAATACACGAATCACGCTGGAGCCTTCAAGTGCCTTCTGTCATCAAGCACGACTTTCAATGGCTCAACAAATATAAACACCTCCGCACCAGCTTTAATGTCCTATGCACCCAGACAGTCAGCCACTGCGTAAGCTAGCGTTTTAAATCGATCAGTCTTTGTTTACTCTAGCTCCACTCAGCAAGGGTCCAGAGTCGGCGTTGGTATGGCGACTTATTTATGTTTCCTGGGGAACTGTGCTAAGTTCACGCTTAATTACAAGGCTAAAGTCAAGCTGTAGCCTTTCTTCACTTGTCATCTCTAGTAGGCCAACACATTTTCTTTCCTCTTAGTGTGCATGGGAGTAAAGCCATAATATTAAGAGAGGCATTCATGGCTCTAACAATGCCTGCTAGTGATTTGGGGTTGATTCGTGTGTGACTGTGTCGGACGGGCTGGGGAAAAAACTCTCAACAGCATGTGTGTCTGTGTACGTTCCTGCAATATGGAACTGTTGTGTTTAGATCCACTGGGGACCCGTTATGGCGTGGCACAGCTCATACTGACCGTTGTTTTAATATGGTCTAATGACAGATTAGTCACAATGGAAATCTAAATGAAGACTGCCACTATGATACACATTCAAAGCTCAAGTTCACATCTGGTCCAGTAGCTGACCCTGTCCAACCGTTAAGACAGGGACTCAATCAGGAAGTCGTAACCCTGTCCAACCATTAAGACAGGGACTCAAACAGGAAGTCGTAACCCTGTCCAACCGTTAAGACAGGGACTCAATCAGGAAGTCGTAACCCTGTCCAACCATTAAGACAGGGACTCAAACAGGAAGTCGTAACCCTGTCCAACCGTTAATACAGGGACTCAAACAGGAAGTCGTAACCCTGGCCAACGTTGAGACAGGGACTCAAACAGGAAGTCGTAACCCTGGCCAATGTTAAGACAGGGACTCAATCAGGAAGTCGTAACCCTGGCCAATGTTAAGACAGGGACTCAATCAGGAAGTCGTAACCCTGGCCAACAGTTAAGACAGGGACTCAAACAGGAAGTCGTAACCCTGGCCAACGTTGAGACAGGGACTCAAACAGGAAGTCGTAACCCTGGCCAACGTTAAGACAGGGACTCAATCAGGAAGTCGTAACACTGGCCAACGTTGAGACAGGGACTCAATCAGGGACTCAATCAGGGACTCAATCAGGAAGTCGTAACACTGGCCAACGTTGAGACAGGGACTCAATCAGGAAGTCGTAACACTGGCCAACGTTGAGACAGGGACTCAATCAGGAAGTCGTAACACTGGCCAACGTTGAGACAGGGACTCAATCAGGAAGTCGTAACACTGGCCAACGTTGAGACAGGGACTCAATCAGGAGGTCTTAACCCTGGCCAACGGTTAAGACAGGGAGTAAATCAGGAAGTCTTGTTATTTCTCCTATCATTCACTCAAACCTCCACTCAGAAGGGGATGTGGAAAAGCACCAGGAGTTGGCATACAGCAAAAATGATTCCATATGACCCTAAAAAAACGTGTTTACTAGCGGACAATATCGATTCAGCTTATAAAAGTATATTATCAACTTGCATTGTTTTTGGCTGTTTCACACAAATGGCATGGTAACATTTCCATTGTCCTGCTGGTAGCAGAATCTGAGGAGCACAGCAGCAAATGAATGGACCAGGCTGCTGTCATGCTGTCTTTCATGGCATGGTAATGCAGATGCTTATTTGTGTCTAATTTACAGATCATCTAGATGACATTGACCGTGTAATCCGCTGTCCTGCTGCGGCTGTGGGTCATTAATACAGCCGCATAATTGAATCAGCCAGAGGAGCACAGCAGCAAATGAATGGACCAGGCTGCTGTCATGCTGTTGTACATTTCATGGTCCCGGCATTGCTTACATGCAGATGCTTACTATCTTTACGTGTCTAATTTACAGATCATCTACATGATCTGGTGGGGCAGGTTTCCTAGTGGGCCAGCAGGTAGCCTAGTGGGCCAGCAGGTAGCCCAGTGGGCCAGCAGGTAGCCTAGTGGGCCGGCAGGTAGCCTAGTGGGCCAGCAGGTAGCCTAGTGGGCCAGCAGGTAGCCTAGTGGGCCAGCAGCCGGGGCAGGTAGCCTGGGCCAGTGGTGGGCCAGCAGGTAGCCCAGTGGGCCAGTGGGCCAGCAAGTAGCCTAGTGGGCCAGCCTAGGGGCCAGCAGGTAGCCTAGCCAGCAGGTAGCCTAGTGGGCCAGCAGGTAGCCTAGTGGGCCAGCAGGTAGCCTAGTGGGCCAGCAAGTAGCCTGGGCCAGTGGTGGGCCGGCAGGTAGCCCTAGTGGGCCAGTGGGCCAGCAGGTATCCTAGTGGGCCAGCAAGTAGCCCAGTGGGCCAGCAGGTAGCCCAGTGGGCCGGCAGGTAGCCTAGTGGGCCGGCAGGTAGCCTAGTGGGCCAGCAGGGGCCAGCAGGTAGCCCAGTGGGCCAGCAGGTAGCCCAGTGGGCCCAGTGGGGGCCAGCAGCCTAGTGGGCCAGCAGCAGTGGGAGTGGGCCCAGTGGGGGCCGGCAGGTAGCCTAGTGGGCCCCTAGTGGGCCAGCAGGTAGCCCAGTGGGCCGGCAGGTAGCCTAGTGGGCCGGCAGGTAGCCCAGTGGGCCGGCAGGTATCCTAGTGGTCCGGCAGGTAACCCAGTGGGCCGGCAGGTATCCTAGTGGGCCGGCAGGTAGCCCAGTGGGCCGGCAGGTAGCCCAGAGGGTCGGCAGGTATCCTAGTGGGCCGGCAGGTAACCTAGTGGGCCGACAGGTAACCTAGTGGGTTAGCGCGCTGGGCCAGTAACCGAAAGGTTGCTAGATTGAATCCCCGAGCTGACAAGGTAAAAATCTATCGTTCTGTTTCTCGGCCGTCATTGTAAATAAGAATGTGTTTAACTGACTTACCTAGTCAAATAAAGTTTAAATACAAAACATAATTCAAAAATGTGTTAATGTATGTTAACCACCCATAATAATCACACTGTCACTCTAAAAGCTAATTGACGTAACATGTACAGGATGAAGAGATCAACCAATTCAGCCAATCAGATTCCCAGAGGGATTGAATGTGTCTTTCCACAGTCTAACTTTCCACCATGGACCTCCATTCAGGAGCATTTGAAACTGACAGGTCTGACAGATGTCATATGAGGGCTGGAGTTTCCTCGGCCGGTCAAGACATCCACACCAGATGCTGAATGGAACCACAGTGAGCCTGGGCGATGTCGTAACCAGGGAGAAAATACTTCAATTCCCGTACGTACTCCAATTCTTGGTAAATCAGTGTGTGTGTGTGTGTGTGTGTGTGTGTGTGTGTGTGTGTGTGTGTGTGTGTTGGAGTGTTCCAGTACGTTCATTCAGAATCGGGAGACTTTGGGAGGTTGTTGTAAGGCAGATAAAGGCTTCGCGCCAGTGGCCTGAACAAATAAACAATCGGCTGATTATTTCAGCGCACACGCCTCGGTAATTTCCTGTGAATTAACGGCACCCAGCTCACTATACGCTGATAAGCTACGGCCGCCAAGGCCTTGTCGCTCCCAGCCCACGGCTCTGTTTTCTTAACTAATGCCTCTCATCTCAATCCCTCCATACCTCGCCCTCCTCCGCCTGCCTCGTTTAAATCAGTTTAAAAAATCTGTTGTTCCTTAGATCTGTTCACCATTTCAGGAATGAAAACGTCAATTTACTGTTAACGAGCCAATTCACACATCCTTTGTGTGTTTTCAGACCGCCAGCTAATCATGGCCGCGGATCTCAATGTATATTTTGCTTTCTTGGCGATTAGCGATGCTAATCTGGGTACGCTAGCTGTCACTGTATTCACCAATACCTCAACCTGGAACAGGGACAGACATACATCACAATTACTGTGGACCTGTAGATTGTGGAGTCACCCAGCTAACAATTCTAGGGCGGGAGAATGTTTTTTGTTGTTGTAATGTTCCCCTAATGTTAGGATAACATTCCCTTAATGTCAAGCAGAACTTATCTAGAACATGATTACAATGTTCTCAGAATATACAACATTAATGTTCTAGTTGCAAGAACATCCAGCTGTCCTGTTTTCTGAGGGTTAGGAGAACATTCCATCAACGTTCCAACAAACATAAACAGAACATGGTTGCCATGGTCTCACAACGTAAGATATTCATGTTCGAGACAAATTTTCATGGGAATGTTGAAAGAACATTGATGTGTATTAGTTATCAGGACGTTGCCAGAAACAATGGTATTAAAATACAGTGTTTTCAAATTAAATATCTGACACACATGATTACATTGTGCATGTAAACAGTCATTATTATTCAACGTGTCCTCACCTGGGATTTGAACTCACAACCTTTCGGTCCACCATGTCTGTATCAGCTATCAATTGATTTAATTATTCTCTCATCGTGTAACGGTTTTTATCGGGAGAAGGAGAAGAGGACCAAAGTGCAGCATGGTACGTATTCATAATCATTTTATTAAAGATGAATGCTGAACAAAAACAACAACCCAACAAACGAACAGTTCTGTAAGGTGCAACAAAAACACTAAACAGAAAAGAACTAACCACAACCCATAGTGGGAAAACAGGCTGCCTAAGTATGGTTCTCAATCAGAAACAACGATTGACAGCTGCCTCTGATTGGGAACCATACCAGGCCAAACGCCGAAATACAAAACATAGAACAAAACATAGAATGCCCACCCCAACTCACGCCCTGCTCAAACTAAAATAGAGACATAGAAAAGGAACTAAGGTCAGGACATGACAGTAGCACCTCCCCCCCCCCAAAGGTGCGGACTCCGGCCGCAAAACCTAAACCCATAGGGGAGGGTCTGGGTGGGCATCTGTCCGCAGTGGTGGCTCTGGCGCGGGACGTGGACCCTACTCCACCATAGTCTTGGCCCACTTAAGTTGCACATTTGGAGCGGCGACCCTCGCCACCGACCTCGGACTGGGGACCCTTGCAGCGGCCCCGAATAAACAGGAGACTCCGGTAGCGCAGGACAGGCGGGAGACACGATACGCTACGGTCACAAGACGCAGGCCTCCTAATTGTCCCTAGAATTTCTAAGCAAACAGCTGGAGGCAGGGCTTTCTCCTATAGAGCTCCATTTTTATGGAATGGTCTGCCTACCCATGTGAGAGACGCAGACTCGGTCTCAACCTTTAAGTCTTTACTGAAGACTCATCTCTTCAGTGGGTCATATGATTGAGTGTAGTCTGGCCCAGGAGTGTGAAGGTGAACGGAAAGGCTCTGGAGCAACAAACCGCCCTTGCTGTCTCTGCCTGTCCGGTTCCCCTCTTTCCACTGGGATTCTCTGCCTCTAACCCTATTACAGGGGCTGAGTCACTGGCTTACTAGGGCTCTTTCATACCGTCCCTAGGAGGGGTGCGTCACTTGAGTGGGTTGAGTCACTGATGTGATCTTCCTGTCTGGGTTGGCTCCCCCCCTTGGGTTATGCGTGGTGGAGATCTTTGTGGGCTATACTCGGCCTTGTCTCAGGATGGTGAGTTGGTGGTTGAAGATATCCCTCTAGTGGTGTGGGGGCTGTGCTTTGGCAAAGTGGGTGGGGTTATATCCTTCCTGTTTGGCCCTGTCTGGGGGTGTCATCGGATGGGGCCACAGTGTCTCCTGACCCCTCCTGTCTCAGCCTCCAGTATTTATGCTGCAGTAGTTTATGTGTCGGGGGGCTAGGGTCAGTTTGTTATATCTGGAGTACTTCTCCTGTCCTATCTGGTGTCCTGTGTGAATTTAAGTATGCTCTCTCTAATTCTCTCTTTCTCTCTTTCTTTCTTTCTTTTTCTCTCTCGGAGGACCTGAGCCCTAGGACCATGCCTCAGGACTACCTGACATGATGACTCCTTGCTGTCCCCAGTCCAGTTGGCCGTGCTGCTGCTCCAGTTTCAACTGTTCTGCCTGTGATTATTATTATTTAACCATGATGGTAATTTATGAACATTTGATCATCTTGGCCATGTTCTGTTATAATCTCCAACCGGCACAGCCAGAAGAGTACTGGCCACCCCACATAGCCTGGTTCCTCTTAGGTTTCGGCCTTTCTAGGGAGTTTTTCCTAGCCACCGTGCTTCTACACCTGCATTGCTTGCTGTTTGGGGTTTTAGGCTGGGTTTCTGTACAGCACTTTGAGATATGTACGAAGGGCTATATAAATACATTTGATTTGATTTGATTTGAGACTCTGGCTGCGCCGGAGTGAAGGGCGACTCTGGCAGCGCCGGAGTGAAGGGCGACTCTGGCAGCGCCGGAGTGAAGGGTGACTCTGGCAGCGCCGGAGTGAAGGGCGACTCTGCCAGTGCCGGAGTGAAGGGCGACTCTGCCAGTGCCGGAGTGACGGGCGGCTCTGGCAGCTCCTGACTGACGGGCGGCTCTGGCAGCTCCTGACAGACGGGCGGCTCTGGCAGCTCCTGACAGACGGGCGACTCTGGCAGCTCCTGACTGACGGGCGGCTCTGGCAGCTCCGGACAGATGGGCGAACCTGGAGGGAGGAGACAGAGAGACAGCCTGGTGCGTGGGGCTGCCACAGGACCCACCAGGCTGGAGAGACCTACAGGAGGCCTGGTGCGTGGAGGAGGCACCGGATGGACCGGGCTGTGGGGGAGCACTGGAACTCTGGTGCGCAGCCTTGGCACCATGCTGCTTGGTCCTTTTTTGGTGGGTAGTTCTGTAACGGTTTTCGTCAGGAGAAGGAGAAGAGGACAAAAGTGCAGCGTGGTACATATTCATAATCATTTTAATAAAGATGAATGCTGAGCAAAAACAACAAACCAACAACGAGCAGTTCTGTAAGGTGCAACAAAAACACTAAACAGAAAAGAACTACGCACAACCCATAGTGGGAAAACAGGCTGCCTAAGTATGGTTCTCAATCAGAAACAACGATTGACAGCTGCCTCTGATTGGGAACCATACCAGGCCAAACACCGAAATACAAAGCATAGAATGCCCACCCCAACTCACACCCTGACCAAACTAAAATAGAGACTTACAAAAGGAACTAAGTTCAGGACGTGACACATCATTGATTTGATTGACTTATTTATAAAATATAAGGACTTTCCGTATAGTTGTCTAATGTTGTTGGGGCATATTAACCTCATTTTAATGGCATGCCTGAGTCACTACCATCATTAAAAGGGCCTAACTATACTGGGGAGGAGGGGTTAGGATTTCTTCAGGACAGGACCTAACTATCCTGGGGAGAAGGGGTTAGGGTTTCTTCAGGACAGGGCCTAACTATACTGGGGAGGAGGGGTTAGGATTTCTTCAGGACAGGACCTAACTATCCTGGGAAGAAGGGGTTAGGGTTTCTTCAGGACAGGGCCTAACTATACTGGGGAGGAGGGATTGGGGTTTCTTCAGGACAGGACCTAACTATACTGGGGAGGCGGAGTTAGGGTTTCTTCAGGACAGGGCCTAACTATACTGGGGAGGAGGAGTTAGGGTTTCTTCAGGACAGGGCCTAACTATATTGGGGAGGAGATTTAGGGTTTCTTCAGGACAGGACCTAACTATACTGGGGAGGCGGAGTTAGGGTTTCTTCAGGACAGGGCCTAACTATACTCAGTGGTGGAAAAAGTACCCAATTGTCATACTTGGGTGTAGGTACAGATACCTTAATAGAAAGTTACTCAAGTAAAAGTGAAAGTCACAGAGTTAAATACTACTTGAGAAAAAGTCTAAAAGTATTTGGTTTTAAATATAGTTAACTATCAAAAGTAAATGGAATTGCTAAAATATACTTAAGTATCAAAAGTAAAAGTAAAAAATACTTTTAAATTCCTTATTTTAAGCAAAGCAGACAGCACCATTTTATTGATTTTAAAATGTACGGATTGCCAGGGGCACACTCCAACATTATTTACAAAATATGCATTTGTGTTTAGTGAGTCTGCCAGACGAGAGGCAGTAGGGATGTCCACGTGTTCTCTTGATTAGTGACCAATTTTCCTGTCCTGCTAAGCATTCAACATGTAATGAGTACTTTGGGTTGTCAGGGAACATGTATGGAGTAAAAAAGTACCTTATTTACTTCAGGAATTTAGTGAAGTAAAAGTTGTCAAAAATATAAATAGTAAAGTAAAGTACAGATACCCTAATAAACAACTTAAGTACTATATTAAAGTATTTTTACTTAAGAACTTTGCTCCACTGACTATACTCTCTCGTTTACCTCACTTTTTTCAAACCTTTTTAATCAGAAAAACAACCAGATGGGATTTTATGTGTTCACAACAATGCTTAAACCACATCAAGGGTTGACTTTTTCAAAGAAACATAGATTTTTGTGTGTGTAGTTGCCCTTTAATTCAGTTAGCATGCCCTGCGCTGTTGTTTGGTTAGCAGGTTTTCTGTAGTGCAGTAAGAGCACATGTAATGTGATTCAGCTGCCAATGGAATGGGTGCAGTAAAAGGCCAGCAACACACTATATTATTCAGAGCCCCATGAAATGACACTATATGTATATATATGTATATATATATATTCTACAAACCCTACAGAGTATTCACTACAGTAATTTTACTGCAGTACCCAGAATATGTATTGCTCTAAATCAATCTGTATTCCATATACATTGTTTTAATGTTAAGACAATCATTTTTCGTATGTCATGAATGTTTATTTACATGTTTCTACTATTATGTGGGGAGTTTAATTTTGAAAATGTCCTAAATTCCGTGACCCAGAAGTAGTTTTTTAGTGTTGCTGACGAGACGCTGATCATGTGATGAGTTCACAAATCAAATGCCCACTTGTGCTGCCACTGGACAGCGAAAAACAAGTAAGTTAACCTTTATTTATTGTAATTTAAATGACTTTGTAGTAGTTAAGTGTTGTTAGATCTCATACTGTAGCTACCTCAAATATTATTACAAATACAATACAAATTGCTAGCTAGCCGAAACATAGCTAGCTAGCAGGCACAGAAAAACACAAATCCCCCATAGTTAAAGCCATGTCTCATAGTCAGTTCATGAGATTTGTAAATTAAAGATGGAATATAATAATAGGAATTGTATGGAGTTTCTCCATCTTCCCATTTAGAGTTTCTGGCGCAGCACAGACCTTATCCAGATCTTGTGACAAAGACATTTCTTAACAGACCTGCTGACTTTCTTTGTTGTTACTTTTAAGGTTGGAACCAACATGCAGTACCTCCAGCAGGAAGAGTGTTTACTATTTAGCTGAAATCTCAAAGTGCTGTACAGAAACCCAGCCTAAAACCCCAAACAGCAAGCGATGCAGGTGTAGAAGCACGGTGGCTAGGAAAAACTCCCTAGAAAGGCCAAAACCTAGGAAGAAACCTAGAGAGGAACCAGGCTATGAGGGGTGGCCAGTCCTCTTCTGGCTGTGCCGGGTGGAGATTATAACCGAACATGGCCAAGATGTTCAAATGTTCATAAATGACCAGCATGGTCGAATAATAATAAGGCAGAACAGTTGAAACTGGAGCAGCAGCACGGCCAGGTGGACTGGGGACAGCAAGGAGTCATCATGTCAGGTAGTCCTGGGGCATGGTCCTAGGGCTCAGGTCCTGCGAGAGAGAGAAAGAAAGAAAGAGAGAGAGAGAATTAGAGAAAGCACACTTAAATTCACACAGGACACCGAATAGGACAGGAGAAGTACTCCAGATATAACAAACTCACCCTAGTCCCCCGACACATAAACTACTGCAGCATAAATACTGGAGGCTGAGACAGGAGGGGTCAGGACATCAAAAGTCAAAACATCAAAAGTGTTTGCCTTTATAATAAGTTGTGCGTCAGGACATAAGGCATTTATGTATCTGTTATAAATGATCAAAGGAGTCTGACTTTAAATTATTAAGAACAATGTCATGCGATATATAAAGTCTTTATGGATGTGTTATGAACGACCGAAGGTGTGTCACTTCAAACTCAGTATTACAGGACAGGGCTATACACTATTGTAAATAGTGTTAATAAATAGTAAACACTATAGTAAATAGTGTAAATAAATAGTAAACACTATAGTAAATAGTGTTAATAAATAGTAAACACTATAGTAAATAGTGTTAATAAATAGTAAACACTATAGTAAATAGTGTTAATAAATAGTAAACACTATAGTAAATAGTGTTAATAAATAGTAAACACTATAGTAAATAGTGTTAATAAATAGTAAACACTATAGTAAATAGTGTTAATAAATAGTAAACACTATAGTAAATAGTGTTAATAAATAGTAAACACTATAGTAAATAGTGTTAATAAATAGTAAACACTATAGTAAATAGTGTTAATAAATAAAACACTATAGTAAATAATACTAATAACTATAGTAAATAGTAAATTAATAAAATAAATAGTAAACACTATAGTAAATAGTGTTAATAAATAGTAAACACTATAGTAAATAGTGTTAATAAATAGTAAACACTATAGTAAATAGTGTTAATAAATAGTAAACACTATAGTAAATAGTGTTAATAAATAGTAAACACTATAGTAAATAGTGTTAATAAATAGTAAACACTATAGTAAATAGTGTTAATAAATAGTAAACACTATAGTAAATAGTGTTAATAAATAGTAAACACTATAGTAAATAGTGTTAATAAATAGTAAACACTATAGTAAATAGTGTTAATAAATAGTAAACACTATAGTAAATAGTGTTAATAAATAGTAAACACTATAGTAAATAGTGTTAATAAATAGTAAACACTATAGTAAATAATACTAATAAATAGTAAACACTATAGTAAATAATAATTAATAAATAGTAAACACTATAGTAAATAGTGTTAATAAATAGTAATAGTAAATAATACTACACTATAGTAAATAGTGTTAATAAATAGTAAACACTATAGTAAATAGTGTTAATAAATAGTAAAACACTATAGTAAATAGTGTTAATAAATAGTAAACACTATAGTAAATAGTGTTAATAAATAGTAAACACTATAGTAAATAGTGTTAATAAATAGTAAACACTATAGTAAATAGTGTTAATAAATAGTAAACACTATAGTAAATAGTGTTAATAAATAGTAAACACTATAGTAAATAGTGTTAATAAATAGTAAACACTATAGTAAATAGTGTTAATAAATAGTAAACACTATAGTAAATAATACTAATAAATAGTAAACACTATAAATGTGTTAATAAATAGTAAACACTATAGTAAATAGTAAATAAATAGTAAACACTATAGTAAATAGTGTTAATAAATAGTAAACACTATA
The DNA here is from genome assembly GCF_034236695.1 of Oncorhynchus nerka. NCBI lineage: Eukaryota > Metazoa > Chordata > Actinopteri > Salmoniformes > Salmonidae > Oncorhynchus > Oncorhynchus nerka. The sequence continues at coordinate 9,092,009 of NC_088408.1, read as the reverse complement.
GTAAATAGTGTTAATAAATAGTAAACACTATAGTAAATAGTGTTAATAAATAGTAAACACTATAGTAAATAGTGTTAATAAATAGTAAACACTATAGTAAATAGTGTTAATAAATAATAGTAAACACTATAGTAAATAATAAAAATAGTAAACACTATAGTAAATAATACTAATAAATAGTAAACACTATAGTAAATAGTGTTAATAAATAGTAAACACTATAGTAAATAGTGTTAATAAATAGTAAACACTATAGTAAATAGTGTTAATAAATAGTAAACACTATAGTAAATAGTGTTAATAAATAGTAAACACTATAGTAAATAGTGTAAATAAATAGTAAACACTATAGTAAATAATACTAATAAATAGTAAATATAGTAAATAGTGTTAATAAATAATAAACACTATAGTAAATAGTGTTAATAAATAGTAAACACTATAGTAAATAGTGTTAATAAATAGTAAACACTATAGTAAATAATACTAATAAATAGTAAACACTATAGTAAATAGTGTTAATAAATAGTAAACACTATAGTAAATAGTGTTAATAAATAGTAAACACTATAGTAAATAGTGTTAATAAATAGTAAACACTATAGTAAATAGTGTTAATAAATAGTAAACACTATAGTAAATAATACTAATAAATAGTAAACACTATAGTAAATAGTGTTAATAAATAGTAAACACTATAGTAAATAGTGTTAATAAATAGTAAACACTATAGTAAATAGTGTTAATAAATAGTAAACACTATAGTAAATAGTGTTAATAAATAGTAAACACTATAGTAAATAGTGTTAATAAATAGTAAACACTATAGTAAATAGTGTTAATAAATAGTAAACACTATAGTAAATAATGTTAATAAATAGTAAACACTATAGTAAATAGTGTTAATAAATAGTAAACACTATAGTAAATAGTGTTAATAAATAGTAAACACTATAGTAAATAGTGTTAATAAATAGTAAACACTATAGTAAATAGTGTTAATAAATAGTAAACACTATAGTAAATAGTGTTAATAAATAGTAAACACTATAGTAAATAATACTAATAAATAGTAAACACTATAGTAAATAGTGTTAATAAATAGTAAACACTATAGTAAATAGTGTTAATAAATAGTAAACACTATAGTAAATAGTGTTAATAAATAGTAAACACTATAGTAAATAGTGTTAATAAATAGTAAACACTATAGTAAATAATACTAATAAATAGTAAACACTATAGTAAATAGTGTTAATAAATAGTAAACACTATAGTAAATAGTGTTAATAAATAGTAAACACTATAGTAAATAGTGTTAATAAATAGTAAACACTATAGTAAATAGTGTTAATAAATAGTAAACACTATAGTAAATAGTGTTAATAAATATAGTAAACACTATAGTAAATGGTGTTAATAAATAGTAAACACTATAGTAAATATAAATAAATAGTAAACACTAATAAATAGTAAAAATAGTAAACACTATAGTAAATAGTGTTAATAAATAGTAAACACTATAGTAAATAGTGTTAATAAATAGTAAACACTATAGTAAATAGTGTTAATAAATAGTAAACACTATAGTAAATAGTGTTAATAAATAAAACACTATAGTAAATAATACAATAAATAGTAAACACTATAGTAAATAGTGTTAATAAATAGTAAACACTATTGTAAATAGTGTTAATAAATAGTAAACACTATAGTAAATAGTGTTAATAAATAGTAAACACTATAGTAAATAGTGTTAATAAATAGTAAACACTATAGTAAATAGTGTTAATAAATAGTAAACACTATAGTAAATAGTGTTAATAAATAGTAAACACTATAGTAAATAGTGTTAATAAATAGTAAACACTATAGTAAATAGTGTTAATAAATAGTAAACACTATAGTAAATAGTGTAAATAAATAGTAAACACTATAGTAAATAATACTAATAAATAGTAAACACTATAGTAAATAGTGTTAATAAATAGTAAACACTATAGTAAATCATGTTAATAAATAGTAAACACTATAGTAAATAATACTAATAAATAGTAAACACTATAGTAAATAGTGTTAATAAATAATAAACACTATAGTAAATAATACTAATAAATAGTAAACACTATAGTAAATAGTGTTAATAAATAAAACACTATAGTAAATAGTGTTAATAAATAGTAAACACTATAGTAAATAGTGTTAATAAATAGTAAACACTATAGTAAATAGTGTTAATAAATAGTAAACACTATAGTAAATAGTGTTAATAAATAGTAAACACTATAGTAAATAATACTAATAAATAGTAAACACTATAGTAAATAGTGTTAATAAATAAAACACTATAGTAAATAGTGTTAATAAATAGTAAACACTATAGTAAATAGTGTTAATAAATAGTAAACACTATAGTAAATAGTGTTAATAAATAGTAAACACTATAGTAAATAATACTAATAAATAGTAAACACTATAGTAAATAGTGTTAATAAATAGTAAACACTATAGTAAATAGTGTTAATAAATAGTAAACACTATAGTAAATAGTGTTAATAAATAGTAAACACTATAGTAAATAGTGTTAATAAATAGTAAACACTATAGTAAATAGTGTTAATAAATAGTAAACACTATAGTATATAATACTAATAAATAGTAAACACTATTGTAAATAGTGTTAATAAATAGTAAACACTATAGTAAATAGTGTTAATAAATAGTAAACACTATAGTAAATAGTGTTAATAAATAGTAAACACTATAGTAAATAGTGTTAATAAATAGTAAACACTATAGTAAATAATACTTAATAAATAGTAAACACTATTGTAAATAGTGTTAATAAATAGTAAACACTATAGTAAATAGTGTTAATAAATAGTAAACACTATAGTAAATAGTGTTAATAAATAGTAAACACTATAGTAAATAGTGTTAATAAATAGTAAACACTATAGTAAATAATACTAATAAATAGTAAACACTATAGTAAATAGTGTTAATAAATAGTAAACACTATAGTAAATAGTGTTAATAAATAGTAAACACTATAGTAAATAGTGTTAATAAATAGTAAACACTATAGTAAATAGTGTTAATAAATAGTAAACACTATAGTAAATACTACTAATAAATAGTAAACACTATAGTAAATAGTGTTAATTAATAGTAAACGATATAGTAAATAATACTAATAAATAGTAAACACTATAGTAAATAGTGTTAATAAATAGTAAACACTATAGTAAATAGTGTTAATAAATAGTAAACACTATAGTAAATAGTGTTAATAAATAGTAAACACTATAGTAAATAATACTTAATAAATAGTAAACACTATAGTAAATAGTGTTAATAAATAGTAAACACTATAGTAAATAGTGTTAATAAATAGTAAACACTATAGTAAATAGTGTTAATAAATAGTAAACACTATAGTAAATAGTGTTAATAAATAGTAAACACTATAGTAAATACTACTAATAAATAGTAAACACTATAGTAAATAGTGTTAATAAATAGTAAACACTATAGTAAATAAATAAATAGTAAACACTAAATAAATAGTAAACACTATAGTAAATAGTGTTAATAAATAGTAAACACTATAGTAAATAGTGTTAATAAATAGTAAACACTATAGTAAATAGTGTTAATAAATAGTAAACACTATAGTAAATAGTGTTAATAAATAGTAAACACTATAGTAAATAATGTTAATAAATAGTAAACACTATAGTAAATAATGTAATAAATAGTAAACACTATAGTAAATAGTGTTAATAAATAGTAAACACTATAGTAAATAGTGTTAATAAATAGTAAACACTATAGTAAATAGTGTTAATAAATAGTAAACACTATAGTAAATAGTGTTAATAAATAGTAAACACTATAGTAACTGGTGTTAATAAATAGTAAACACTATAGTAAATAATACTAATAAATAGTAAACACTATAGTAAATAGTGTTAATAAATAGTAAACACTATAGTAAATAGTGTTAATAAATAGTAAACACTATAGTAAATAGTGTTAATAAATAGTAAACACTATAGTAAATAGTGTTAATAAATAGTAAACACTATAGTAAATAGTGTTAATAAATAGTAAACACTATAGTATATAATGTTAATAAATAGTAAACACTATAGTAAATAGTGTTAATAAATAGTAAACACTATAGTAAATAGTGTTAATAAATAGTAAACACTATAGTAAATAGTGTTAATAAATAGTAAACACTATAGTAAATAGTGTTAATAAATAGTAAACACTATAGTAAATAATACTAATAAATAGTAAACACTATAGTAAATAGTGTTAATAAATAGTAAACACTATAGTAAATAGTGTTAATAAATAGTAAACACTATAGTAAATAGTGTTAATAAATAGTAAACACTATAGTAAATAGTGTTAATAAATAGTAAACACTATAGTAAATAGTGTTAATAAATAGTAAACACTATAGTAAATAGTGTTAATAAATAGTAAACACTATAGTAAATAGTGTTAATAAATAAATAAACACTATAGTAAATAGTGTTAATAAATAGTAAACACTATAGTAAATAGTGTTAATAAATAGTAAACACTATAGTAAATAGTGTTAATAAATAGTAAACACTATAGTAAATAATACTAATAAATAGTAAACACTATAGTAAATAGTGTTAATAAATAGTTATAGTAAATAGTGTTAATAAATAGTAAACACTATAGTAAATAGTGTTAATAAATAGTAAACACTATAAATAGTAAAATAGTAAACACTATAGTTAATAAATAAAATAGTAAACACTATAGTAAATAGTGTTAATAAATAGTAAACACTATAGTAAATAGTGTTAATAAATAGTAAACACTATAGTAAATAGTGTTAATAAATAGTAAACACTATAGTAAATAGTGTTAATAAATAGTAAACACTATAGTAAATAGTGTTAATAAATAGTAAACACTATAGTAAATAGTGTTAATAAATAGTAAACACTATAGTAAATAATACTAATAAATAGTAAACACTATAGTAAATAGTGTTAATAAATAGTAAACACTATAGTAAATAGTGTTAATAAATAGTAAACACTATAGTAAATAGTGTTAATAAATAGTAAACACTATAGTAAATAATACTAATAAATAGTAAACACTATTGTAAATAGTGTTAATAAATAGTAAACACTATAGTAAATAGTACTAATAAATAGTAAACACTATAGTAAATAGTGTTAATAAATAGTAAACACTATAGTAAATAGTGTTAATAAATAGTAAACACTATAGTAAATACTACTAATAAATAGTAAACACTATAGTAAATAGTGTTAATAAATAGTAAATAGTGTTAAAATAAATAAACACTATAGTAAATAATACTAATAAATAGTAAACACTATAGTAAATAGTGTTAATAAATAGTAAACACTATAGTAAATAGTGTTAATAAATAGTAAACACTATAGTAAATAGTGTTAATAAATAGTAAACACTATAGTAAATAGTAACTGGTGTTTAATAAATAGTAAACACTATAGTAAATAGTGTTAATAAATAGTAAACACTATAGTAAATAGTGTTAATAAATAGTAAACACTATAGTAAATAATACTAATAAATAGTAAACACTATAGTAAATAGTGTTAATAAATAGTAAACACTATAGTAAATAGTGTTAATAAATAGTAAACACTATAGTAAATAGTGTTAATAAAATAAAACACTATAGTAAATAGTGTTAATAAATAGTAAACACTATAGTAAATACTGTTAATAAATAGTAAACACTATAGTAAATAAAATAAATAGTAAACACTATAGTAAATAGTGTTAATAAATAGTAAACACTATAGTAAATAAATAAATAGTAAACTAATAAATAGTAAACACTATAGTAAATAGTGTTAATAAATAGTAAACACTATAGTAAATAGTGTTAATAAATAGTAAACACTATAGTAAATAGTGTTAATAAATAGTAAACACTATAGTAAATAGTGTTAATAAATAGTAAACACTATAGTAAATAGTGTTAATAAATAGTAAACACTATAGTAAATAGTGTTAATAAATAGTAAACACTATAGTAAATAGTGTTAATAAATAGTAAACACTATAGTAAATAGTGTTAATAAATAGTAAACACTATAGTAAATAGTGTTAATAAATAGTAAACACTATAGTAAATAGTGTTAATAAATAGTAAACACTATAGTATATAATACTAATAAATAGTAAACACTATAGTAAATAGTGTTAATAAATAGTAAACACTATAGTAAATAGTGTTAATAAATAGTAAACACTATAGTAAATAGTGTTAATAAATAGTAAACACTATAGTAAATAGTGTTAATAAATAGTAAATAGTGTTAATAAATAGTAAACACTATAGTAAATAATACTAATAAATAGTAAACACTATAGTAAATAGTGTTAATAAATAGTAAACACTATAGTAAATAGTGTTAATAAATAGTAAACACTATAGTAAATAGTGTTAATAAATAGTAAACACTATAGTAAATAGTGTTAATAAATAGTAAACACTATAGTAAATAGTGTTAATAAATAGTAAACACTATAGTAAATAGTGTTAATAAATAGTAAACACTATAGTAAATAGTGTTAATAAATAGTAAACACTATAGTATAATAAATAGTAAACACTATAGTAAATAGTGTTAATAATAGTAAACACTATAGTAAATAATACTAATAAATAGTAAACACTATAGTAAATAGTGTAAATAAATAGTAAACACTATAAATAGTAAAAATAAAAACTATAGTAAATAGTGTTAATAAATAGTAAACACTATAGTAAATAGTGTTAATAAATAGTAAACACTATAGTAAATAGTGTTAATAAATAAAAAACACTATAGTAAATAGTGTTAATAAATAGTAAACACTATAGTAAATAGTGTTAATAAATAGTAAACACTATAGTAAATAGTGTTAATAAATAGTAAACACTATAGTAAATAGTGTTAATAAATAGTAAACACTATAGTAAATAGTGTTAATAAATAGTAAACACTATAGTAAATAGTGTTAATAAATAGTAAACACTATAGTAAATAGTGTTAATAAATAGTAAACACTATAGTAAATACTATAAATAATAAATAGTAAACACTATAGTAAATAGTGTTAATAAATAGTAAACACTATAGTAAATAGTGTTAATAAATAGTAAACACTAAGTAAATAGTGTTAATAAATAGTAAACACTATAGTAAATAGTGTTAATAAATAGTAAACACTATAGTATATAATACAATAAATAGTAAACACTATAGTAAATAGTGTTAATAAATAGTAAACACTATAGTAAATAGTGTTAATAAATAGTAAACACTATAGTAAATAGTGTTAATAAATAGTAAACACTATAGTAAATAGTGTTAATAAATAGTAAACACTATAGTAAATAGTGTTAATAAATAGTAAACACTATAGTAAATAGTGTTAATAAATAGTAAACACTATTGTAAATAGTGTTAATAAATAGTAAACACTATAGTAAATAGTGTTAATAAATAGTAAACACTATAGTAAATAGTGTTAATAAATAGTAAACACTATAGTAAATAGTGTTAATAAATAGTAAACACTATAGTAAATAATACTAATAAATAGTAAACACTATAGTAAATAGTGTTAATAAATAGTAAACACTATAGTAAATAGTGTTAATAAATAGTAAACACTATAGTAAATAGTGTTAATAAATAGTAAACACTATAGTAAATAGTGTTAATAAATAGTAAACACTATAGTAAATAATACTAATAAATAGTAAACACTATAGTAAATAGTGTTAATAAATAGTAAACACTATAGTAAATAGTGTTAATAAATAGTAAACACTATAGTAAATAGTGTTAATAAATAGTAAACACTATAGTAAATAGTGTTAATAAATAGTAAACACTATAGTAAATAGTGTTAATAAATAGTAAACACTATAGTAAATAGTGTTAATAAATAGTAAACACTATAGTAAATAATACTAATAAATAGTAAACACTATAGTAAATAGTGTTAATAAATAGTAAACACTATAGTAAATAGTGTTAATAAATAAATAAACACTATAGTAAATAGTGTTAATAAATAGTAAACACTATAGTAAATAGTGTTAATAAATAAATAGTAAACACTATAGTAAATAGTACTAATAAATAGTAAACACTATAGTAAATAGTGTTAATAAATAGTAAACACTATAGTAAATAGTGTTAATAAATAGTAAACACTATAGTAAATAGTGTTAATAAATAGTAAACACTATAGTAAATAGTGTTAATAAATAGTAAACACTATAGTAAATAGTGTAATAAATAGTAAACACTATAGTAAATAGTGTTAATAAATAGTAAACACTATAGTAAATAGTGTTAATAAATAATAAACACTATAGTAAATAGTGTTAATAAATAATAAAACACTATAGTAAATAATACTAATAAATAGTAAACACTATTGTAAATAGTGTTAATAAATAGTAAACACTATAGTAAATAGTGTTAATAAATAGTAAACACTATAGTAAATAGTGTTAATAAATAGTAAACACTATAGTAAATAGTGTTAATAAATAGTAAACACTATAGTAAATAATACTAATAAATAGTAAACACTATAGTAAATAGTGTTAATAAATAGTAAACACTATAGTAAATAGTGTTAATAAATAGTAAACACTATAGTAAATAGTGTTAATAAATAGTAAACACTATAGTAAATAGTAAATAAATAGTAAACACTATAGTAAATAAATAAATAGTAAACACTATAGTAAATAGTGTTAATAAATAGTAAACACTATAGTAAATAGTGTTAATAAATAGTAAACACTATAGTAAATAGTGTTAATAAATAGTAAACACTATAGTAAATAGTGTTAATAAATAGTAAACACTATAGTAAATAGTGTAAATAATAAATAAATAGTAAACACTATAGTAAATAGTGTTAATAAATAGTAAACACTATAGTAAATAGTGTTAATAAATAGTAAACACTATAGTAAATAGTGTTAATAAATAGTAAACACTATAGTAAATAGTGTTAATAAATAAATAAACACTATAGTAAATAATACTAATAAATAGTAAACACTATAGTAAATAGTAAATAGTAAACACTAATAAATAGTGTTAATAAATAACACTATAGTAAATAGTGTTAATAAATAGTAAACACTATAGTAAATAGTGTTAATAAATAGTAAACACTATAAATAGTGTTAATAAATAGTAAACACTATAGTTAATAAATAAATAGTAAACACTATAGTAAATAGTGTTAATAAATAGTAAACACTATAGTAAATAGTGTTAATAAATAGTAAACACTATAGTAAATAATGTTAATAAATAGTAAACACTATAGTAAATAGTGTTAATAAATAGTAAACACTATAGTAAATAAATACTAATAAAATAGTAAACACTATAGTAAATAGTTTAATAAATAGTAAACACTATAGTAAATAGTGTTAATAAATAGTAAACACTATAGTAAATAGTGTTAATAAATAGTAAACACTATAGTAAATAGTGTTAATAAATAGTAAACACTATAGTAAATAGTGTTAATAAATAGTAAACACTATAGTAAATAGTGTTAATAAATAGTAAACACTAAATAGTGTTAATAAATAGTAAACACTATAGTAAATAATACTAATAAATAGTAAACACTATAGTAAATAGTGTTAATAAATAGTAAACACTATAGTAAATAGTGTTAATAAATATAGTAAAAATAGTAAACACTATAGTAAATAGTGTTAATAAATAGTAAACACTATAGTAAATAGTGTTAATAAATAGTAAACACTATAGTAAATAGTGTTAATAAATAGTAAACACTATAGTAAATAGTGTTAATAAATAGTAAACACTATAGTAAATAGTGTTAATAAATAGTAAACACTATAGTAAATAGTGTTAATAAATAGTAAACACTATAGTAAATGGTGTTAATAAATAGTAAACACTATAGTAAATAATACTAATAAATAGTAAACACTATAGTAAATAGTGTTAATAAATAGTAAACACTATAGTAAATAGTGTTAATAAATAGTAAACACTATAGTAAATAGTGTTAATAAATAGTAAACACTATAGTAAATAGTGTTAATAAATAGTAAACACTATAGTAAATAGTGTTAATAAATAAATAGTAAACACTATAGTAAATAGTGTTAATAAATAGTAAACACTATAGTAAATAGTGTTAATAAATAGTAAACACTATAGTAAATAGTGTTAATAAATAGTAAACACTATAGTAAATAATACTAATAAATAGTAAACACTATAGTAAATAGTGTTAATAAATAGTAAACACTATAGTAAATAGTGTTAATAAATAGTAAACACTATAGTAAATAGTGTTAATAAATAGTAAACACTATAGTAAATAGTGTTAATAAATAGTAAACACTATAGTAAATAATACTAATAAATAGTAAACACTATAGTAAATAGTGTTAATAAATAAACACTAAAAACTAATAAATAGTAAATAGTGTTAATAAATAGTAAACACTATAGTAAATAGTGTTAATAAATAGTAAACACTATAGTAAATAGTGTTAATAAATAGTAAACACTATAGTAAATAATACTAATAAATAGTAAACACTATAGTAAATAGTGTTAATAAATAGTAAACACTATAGTAAATAGTGTTAATAAATAGTAAACACTATAGTAAATAGTGTTAATAAATAATAAACACTATAGTAAATAGTGTTAATAAATAGTAAACACTATAGTAAATAGTGTTAATAAATAGTAAACACTATAGTAAATAGTGTTAATAAATAGTAAACACTATAGTAAATAGTGTTAATAAATAGTAAACACTATAGTAAATAGTGTTAATTAATAGTAAACGCTATAGTAAATAATACTAATAAATAGTAAACACTATAGTAAATAGTGTTAATAAATAGTAAACACTATAGTAAATAGTGTTAATAAATAGTAAACACTATAGTAAATAGTGTTAATAAATAGTAAACACTATAGTAAATAGTGTTAATAAATAGTAAACACTATAGTAAATAGTGTTAATAAATAGTAAACACTATAGTAAATAATAAATACTAATAAATAGTAAAATAGTAAACACTATAGTAAATAGTGTTAATAAATAGTAAACACTATAGTAAATAGTGTTAATAAATAGTAAACACTATAGTAAATAGTGTTAATAAATAGTAAACACTATAGTAAATAGTGTTAATAAATAGTAAACACTATAGTAAATACTACTAATAAATAGTAAACACTATAGTAAATAGTGTTAATTAATAGTAAACGCTATAGTAAATAATACTAATAAATAGTAAACACTATAGTAAATAGTGTAAATAAATAGTAAACACTATAGTAAATAATACTAATAAATAGTAAACACTATAGTAAATAGTGTTAATAAATAGTAAACACTATAGTAAATAGTGTTAATAAATAGTAAACACTATAGTAAATAGTGTTCATAAATAGTAAACACTATAGTAAATAGTGTTAATAAATAGTAAACACTATAGTAAATAGTGTTAATAAATAGTAAACACTATAGTAACTGGTGTTAATAAATAGTAAACACTATAGTAAATAATACTAATAAATAGTAAACACTATAGTAAATAGTGTTAATAAATAGTAAACACTATAGTAAATAGTGTTAATAAATAGTAAACACTATAGTAAATAGTGTTAATAAATAGTAAACACTATAGTAAATAGTGTTAATAAATAGTAAACACTATAGTAAATATTGTTAATAAATAGTAAACACTAGAGTAAATAGTGTTAATAAATAGTAAACACTATAGTAAATAGTGTTAATAAATAGTAAACACTATAGTAAATAGTGTTAATAAATAGTAAACACTATAGTAAATAGTGTTAATAAATAGTAAACACTATAGTATATAATACTAATAAATAGTAAACACTATTGTAAATAGTGTTAATAAATAGTAAACACTATAGTAAATAGTGTTAATAAATAGTAAACACAATAGTAAATAGTGTTAATAAATAGTAAACACTATAGTAAATAGTGTTAATAAATAGTAAACACTATAGTAAATAGTGTTAATAAATAGTAAACACAATAGTAAATAGTATTAATAAATAGTAAACACTATAGTAAATAGTGTTAATAAATAGTAAACACTATAGTAAATAGTGTTAATAAATAGTAAACACTATAGTAAATAGTATTAATAAATAGTAAACACTATAGTAAATAGTGTTAATAAATAGTAAACACTATAGTAAATAGTGTTAATAAATAGTAAACACTATAGTAAATAGTGTTAATAAATAGTAAACACTATAGTAAATACTACTAATAAATAGTAAACACTATAGTAAATAGTGTTAATTAATAGTAAACGCTATAGTAAATAATACTAATAAATAGTAAACACTACAGTAAATAGTGTTAATAAATAGTAAACACTGTAGTAAATAATACTAATAAATAGTAAACACTATAGTAAATAGTGTTAATAAATAGTAAACACTATAGTAAATAGTGTTAATAAATAGGTTATTAACATTCTGCTGATCTATAGAAGGTTCTCTCGTGATCTACAGGTTACTGTAGCGTGAGAGGTATTTAAATGGGTTGATGGACCTGCAAAGCCTTTAAAATCAAAACATCAAAATCAAGTGACATTTTATTGATCACATACACATATTTATCTGATGTTATTGGTGTTATAAACATATTTATCTGATGTTATTGGTCACATACACATATTTATCTGATGTTATTGGTGTTATAAACATATTTATCTGATGTTATTGGTGTTATAAACATATTTATCAGACGTTATTACGGGTGTAGCAAAATGCTTGTGTTCCTAGCTCCAACAGTGTAGTAGTATCTAACTAAATGCTTGTGTTCCTAGCTCCAACAGTGTAGTAGTATCTAACTAAATGCATGTGTTCCTAGCTCCAACAGTGTAGTAGTATCTAACTAAATGCTTGTGTTCCTAGCTCCAACAGTGTAGTAGTATCTAACTAAATGCTTGTGTTCCTAGCTCCAACAGTGTAGTAGTATCTAACTAAATGCTTGCGTTCCTAGCTCCAACAGTGTAGTAGTATCTAACTAAATGCATGTGTTCCTAGCTCCAACAGTGTAGTAGTATCTAACTAAATGCTTGTGTTCCTAGCTCCAACAGTGTAGTAGTATCTAACTAAATGCTTGTGTTCCTAGCTCCAACAGTGTAGTAGTATCTAACTAAATGCTTGTGTTCCTAGCTCCAGCAGTGTAGTAGTATCTAACTAAATGCTTGTGTTTCTAGCTCCAGCAGTGCAGTAATATCTAACTAAATGCTTGTGTTCCTAGCTCCAACAGTGTAGTAGTATCTAACTAAATGCTTGTGTTCCTAGCTCCAACAGTGTAGTAGTATCTAACTAAATGCATGTGTTCCTAGCTCCAACAGTGTAGTAGTATCTAACTAAATGCTTGTGTTCCTAGCTCCAACAGTGTAGTAGTATCTAACTAAATGCTTGTGTTCCTAGCTCCAACAGTGTAGTAGTATCTAACTAAATGCTTGTGTTCCTAGCTCCAACAGTGTAGTAGTATCTAACTAAATGCTTGTGTTCCTAGCTCCAGCAGTGTAGTAGTATCTAACTAAATGCTTGTGTTTCTAGCTCCAGCAGTGCAGTAATATCTAACTAAATGCTTGTGTTCCTAGCTCCAACAGTGTAGTAGTATCTAACTAAATGCTTGTGTTCCTAGCTCCAACAGTGTAGTAGTATCTAACTAAATGCATGTGTTCCTAGCTCCAACAGTGTAGTAGTATCTAACTAAATGCTTGTGTTCCTAGCTCCAACAGTGTAGTAGTATCTAACTAAATGCTTGTGTTCCTAGCTCCAACAGTGTAGTAGTATCTAACTAAATGCTTGTGTTCCTAGCTCCAACAGTGTAGTAGTATCTAACTAAATGCTTGTAATTCCTAGCTCCAGCAGTGTAGTAGTATCTAACTAAATGCTTGTGTTTCTAGCTCCAGCAGTGCAGTAATATCTAACTAAATGCTTGTGTTTCTAGCTCCAGCAGTGCAGTAGTGTCTAACTAAATGCTTGTGTTCCTAGCTCCAACAGTGTAGTAGTATCTAACAGTTCACAACAATACACACTAATCTAAAAGTAACATTTTTTAATTAAGAAATATATAAATATTGGATTGAGCAATGTCGGAGTGGCATTGACTAAATACAGTAGAGTAAAGCAGTAAAGGTGTGTGTGTGTGGAACCAAGATTTCCAACCTGAGACTACCTCACCAGGTATTCCTCTTCTGTTCCCATGGAGACCAGGGCTTGATTAGAACCTGCTATAATGGTGCCAACATTTTGTGGCTGATCTCTCAGCGGGGATGGGGTGGGGTGGGGGGTGTGAAAGACCTGACTGGGCCCAGCACCACACGGTATGGCTCGTTATATTGTGATGCGGGCCCAGTACCACACGGTATGGCTCGTTATATTGTGATGCGGGCCCAGTACCACACGGTATGGCTCGTTATATTGTGATGCGGGCCCAGTACCACACGGTATGGCTCGTTATATTGTGATGCGGGCCCAGTACCACACGGTATGGCTCGTTATATTGTGATGCGGGCCCAGTACCACACGGTATGGCTCGTTATATTGTGAAGTTAAAGACCAGACTGGGCCCAGCACCACACGGTATGGCTCATTATATTGTGAGGTTAAAGACCTGACCGGGCCCAGTACCATGCAGTATTGCTCCTTTTCATTGTGTGCATGTTTGTGTACGGAGGAACATGCAACTTGGTTCCAGAAGAAAGACACTTTTAATTTCTTTAGTTTGTGTTCTTTCATCAAGATAAGTGTTTCTTCATTTAGGGGGCTTTCATCAAGATAAGTGTTTCTTTAGTTTGGGGGCTTTCATCAAGGTAAGTGTTTATTTTGGGGGCTTTCATCAAGGTAAGTGTTTATTTTGGGGGCTTTCATCAAGGTAAGGGTTTCTTTAGTTTGGGGGCTTTCATCAAGGTAAGGGTTTCTTTAGTTTGGGGGCTTTCATCAAGGTAAGGGTTTCTTTAGTTTGGGGGCTTTCATCAAGGTAAGTGTTTATTTTGGGGGCTTTCAACAAGGTAAGTGTTTATTTTGGGGGCTTTCATCAAGGTAAGTGTTTATTTTGGGGGCTTTCAACATGGTAAGTGTTTATTTTGGGGGCTTTCATCAAGGTAAGTGTTTATTTTGGGGGCTTTCATCAAGGTAAGGGTTTCTTTAGTTTGGGGGCTTTCATCAAGGTAAGGGTTTCTTTAGTTTGGGGGCTTTCATCAAGGTAAGGGTTTCTTTAGTTTGGGGGCTTTCATCAAGGTAAGTGTTTCTTTAGTTTGGGGGCTTTCATCAAGATAAGTGTTTCTTTAGGTTGGGGGCTTTCATCAAGATAAGTGTTTCTTTAGTTTGGGGGCTTTCATCAAGGTAAGTGTTTATTTATTTTGGGGGCTTTCATCAAGGTAAGTGTTTATTTTGGGGGCTTTCATCAAGGTAAGTGTTTATTTTGGGGGCTTTCATCAAGGTAAGTGTTTATTTTGGGGGCTTTCATCAAGGTAAGTGTTTATTTTGAGGGCTTTCATCAAGGTAAGTGTTTATTTTGGGGGCTTTCATCAAGGTAAGTGTTTATTTTGGGGGCTTTCATCAAGGTAAGTGTTTATTTTGGGAGCTTTCATCAAGGTAAGGGTTTCTTGTTGTAATGTCGTCCCCAGGCTATTGAACACACAGCACATATAACCCTGGGTTATCAACCATTCAAAGCTGGACTTAGAGGGAGTGACCATAGAATTCTATAGGAGTGACATTTACTGAGTAAAGTATTTGTCATTATTACTAAACCCTGCCCATTTCCACAATTTATCTTCTTAAAATGTTTTTTTTTCACCTAACCATAACTAATGAAGGTCAAGTTTGATGTGTCGGTCCATCAGACCTTCCGTGTATTTGGGCGGAAGTGTCTGAGAACGAGATTAGGTGTGATGTGACTAACATGACATCACTTTAGAGCATATGAAATCACTTTTATTTTATTTTTATTTCACCTTTATTTAACCAGGTAGGCTAGTTGAGAACAACCCCTGTTCAACAAAAGCTTTTTTTGTTGTTGCCATTGCTCTTTTCTCTATTTCGGGAAAAGTGTTTTAGCTAGGATGGTTTGCAGAAGCTTGGGTTTCCTCACAGTTAGAGAATCTAGCAGCAATCCCTTCTTGTTGTTTTTACTAAGATCAAGTGTAGGTTAGTGGTATGGTGGGAGGTAGGCTAGTGGTATGGTGGGAGGTGGCCTAGTGGTGTGGTGGGAGGTGGCCTAGTGGTGTGGTGGGAGGTGGCCTAGTGGTGTGGTGGGAGGTGGCCTAGTGGTGTGGTGGGAGGTGGCCTAGTAGTGTGGTGGGAGGTGGCCTAGTGGTGTGGTGGGAGGTAGACTAGTAGTGTGGTGGGAGGTGACCTAGTGGTGTGGTGGGAGGTGGCCTAGTGGTGTGGTGGGTGGTAGACTAGTAGTGTGGTGGGAGGTAGACTAGTAGTGTGGTGGGAGGTGGCCTAGTGGTGTGGTGGGAGGTGGCCTGGTGGTGTGGTGGGAGGTGGCCTAGTGGTGTGGTGGGAGGTAGACTAGTAGTGTGGTGGGAGGTGGCCTAGTGGTGTGGTGGGAGGTGGCCTAGTGGTGTGGTGGGTGGTAGACTAGTAGTGTGGTGGGAGGTAGACTAGTAGTGTGGTGGGAGGTGGCCTAGTGGTGTGGTGGGAGGTGGCCTAGTGGTGTGGTGGGAGGTGGCCTAGTGGTGTGGTGGGAGGTGGACTAGTGGTGTGGTGGGAGGTGGCCTAGTGGTGTGGTGGGAGGTGGCCTAGTAGTGTGGTGGGAGGTGGCCTAGTGGTGTGGTGGGAGGTAGACTAGTAGTGTGGTGGGAGGTGACCTAGTGGTGTGGTGGGAGGTGGCCTAGTGGTGTGGTGGGTGGTAGACTAGTAGTGTGGTGGGAGGTAGACTAGTAGTGTGGTGGGAGGTGGCCTAGTGGTGTGGTGGGAGGTGGCCTAGTGGTGTGGTGGGAGGTGGCCTAGTGGTGTGGTGGGAGGTAGACTAGTAGTGTGGTGGGAGGTGGCCTAGTGGTGTGGTGGGAGGTGGCCTAGTGGTGTGGTGGGTGGTAGACTAGTAGTGTGGTGGGAGGTAGACTAGTAGTGTGGTGGGAGGTGGCCTAGTGGTGTGGTGGGAGGTGGCCTAGTGGTGTGGTGGGAGGTGGCCTAGTGGTGTGGTGGGTGGTAGACTAGTAGTGTGGTGGGAGGTAGACTAGTAGTGTGGTGGGAGGTGGCCTAGTGGTGTGGTGGGAGGTGGCCTAGTGGTGTGGTGGGAGGTGGCCTAGTGGTGTGGTGGGAGGTAGACTAGTAGTGTGGTGGGAGGTGGCCTAGTGGTGTGGTGGGAGGTGGCCTAGTGGTGTGGTGGGTGGTAGACTAGTAGTGTGGTGGGAGGTAGACTAGTAGTGTGGTGGGAGGTGGCCTAGTGGTGTGGTGGGAGGTGGCCTAGTGGTGTGGTGGGAGGTGGACTAGTGGTGGGGCGGCAGGTGGCCTGGTGGTTAGACCTTTGGGCCAGTAACTGAAAGGTCGCTGTAACATATCCCCGAGCTGACAAGGTAAAAATCTGCCCCGAACAATGCAGTTAACCCATTGTTCCCCGGTAGGAGAATTTGTTCTTAATTAATTGTCTTTCCTAGTTAAATAAAGTATCAAAAAATATATGTACACTAGGGGCCCTGCTCAACAGTAGTACGCTACATAGTGGATAGGGTCCCATTTGGGACGGGGCGTAGCAGTGAGCTCAACTTCGCCCCATCGTTTTACTTAACTCTGTTTTACCCTGGTGTTTTTCTCCCGTTGAGATGTATTTGAACAGTAAGAACAGGGAGATAAAAGAGTGTGAGGGTGTTATTCTATGATTAGAAGCTGGAACAAAACATTGGGACTCTTAACGACCTCCTCCATCACTCAACAGTGTCTGGGCTCTCTGAGCAGTGTCATGCAGAGCGGAGGGTTCTTAAAAGCCTGTTTGTGTGTGTGTGTGTGTGTGTGTGTGTTTCTCTGGTATCCATTAGTGTGCCCCCCGTCTTGTCCAGTATATCCCGTCCATCTAACAGCCCCTAGTAGGTTCCGTTTCACATTAGCCAGGTCCTGGGCTTATATAACACCCTATTCCCTACATAGTGTGCTACTTTTTGACCAGGGCCCATAGGGTGCTGGCCGAAAGTAGTGCACTGAATAGGGTGTCATTGGGGATACAGATCCTGGTATCCAGCCGCTGTAAAGCTGCCTGTTGTTAGTGGCTCTGCCCTAAGGCAGCCACGATGATGGAGATTCCCCTGCTTTGATGCTTAAAAACGTTCCTCTGATCAGGCTATATAGGTTAAGTAGGGGTTATATATGGGTTATATTGGGGTCATATAGGGTTATATAAGGTTTATATATGGGTTATACTGTATAGGGTTATATAGGGTTTATATAGGGGTTATACTGTATAGGGTTATATAGGGGGTTATATTGTATAGGGTTGTATAGGGTTATATAGGGGTTATACTGTATAGGGTTTATATAGGGGGTTATATTGTATAGGGTTATATGGGGGGTTATATTGTAAAGGGTTATACAGGGTTTATATAGGGGGTTATACTGTATAGGGTTATATAGGGTTTATATATTGGCTATACTGTATAGGGTTATATAGGGTTTATATATTGGTTATACTGTATAGGGTTATATAGGATTTCTATATTGGTTATACTGTATAGGATTATATAGGGTTTATATATTGGTTATACTGTATAGGGTTATATAGGGTTTCTATATTGGTTATACTGTATAGGGTTATATAGGGTTTATATATTGGTTATACTGTATAGGGTTTATATAGGGGGTTATACTGTATAGGGTTTATATAGGGGTTAAACTGTATAGGGTTTATATAGGGGGTTATATTGTATAGGGTTTATATAGAGGTTATACTGTATAGGGTTTATATAGGGGGTTATAATGTATAGGGTTATATAAGGTTTATATAGGGGTTATATTGTATAGTGTTATATAGGGGTTATGTAGGGGTTATACAGCATAGGGTTATATAGGGGTTATGTAGAGGTTATACTGTATAGGGTTATATAGGGGTTATGTAGAGGTTATACTGTATAGGGTTATATAGGGGTTATGTAGAGGTTATACTGTATAGGGTTATATAGGGGTTATTTCAGTTTATAATGGGTTATCCTTTATAGGGTTATATAAGGGTTTTGTAGGGGTTACTATAGGGTTTATACTGTATAGGGTTATATAGGGGTTATGTAGGGGTTATGTAGGTGTTATGTGTGTACATAGGAGTTATATATGGTTATACATGGTCATATAGGGTTATATATAGGTTATATAGGGTTATATATGGTCATATAGGGTTATGTATAGGTTATATAGGGTTATACATGGTCATATAGGGTTATATATAGGTTATATAGGGTTATATTATTATATCAAATCAAACTTTCTTTGTCACATACGCCGAATACGAGTGTAGACTTTACCGTGAAGTGCTTACTTACAAGCCCTTAACCAACAGTGTAGACTTTACCGTGAAGTGCTTACTTACAAGCCCTTAACCAACAGTGTAGACTTTACCGTGAAGTGCTTACTTACAATCCCTTAACCAACAGTGTAGACTTTACCGTGAAGTGCTTACTTACAAGCCCTTAACCAACAGTGTAGACTTTACCGTGAACCAACCAACAGTGTAGACTTTACCGTGAAGTGCTTACTTACAAGCCCTTAACCAACAGTGTAGACTTTACCGTGAAGTGCTTACTTACAAGCCCTTAACCAACAGTGCAGTTCACGAAGAGTTAAGAAAATATTTAAGTAGACTAAAATAAAATAAAAAGCCTAAAATAAAAAGTAATAATAAAAACTAACACAATAAGAAAAACAATAACGAGGCTTTATACAGGGGGCTCGGTACCGAGTCAGTGTGTGGGGGTACAGGTTAGTTGAGGTCATTTGTACATGTAGGTGGGGGTGAATTTACTATGCATAGATAATAAACAGTGAATAACAGCCTTGTACAAAAAGGGAGGTGGGGTCAATGTAAGTTGTCAGATGGCGATTTTATTGTTTTGTTCTGCAGCCTTATGACTTGACGGTAGAAGCTGTTGAGGAGTCTTTTGGTCTTGGACTTGGCGCTCCAGTACCGCTTGCCATGTGGTAGCAGAGAAAACAGTCTGTACCTTGGGTGACTGGAGTCTCTGATAATTTTATGGGCTTTCCTCTGACACCGCCTATTATATAGGTCCTGGATGGCAGGAAACATGCCAAATCTTTTCAGTCCCCTGAGGTGAAAAAGGTTTTGCCGTGCCCTCTTCATGACTGTCTTGGTGTGTTTGGATCATGATAGTTCATTGGTGATGTGGACACCAAGGAACTTGAAACTCTCGATCCGCTCCACTACAGCCCCGTTGATGTTACCTCTTAGAGGTTAGGGTAATTTTTTTCAACTTTTTGATAAAAAGCGTGCAAAATTTCAACGTCCTGCTACTCATGCCAGGAATATAGTATATGCATATGATTAGTATGTGTGGATAGGCAACACTCTGAAGTTTATAAAACTCGTTAAATCATGTCTGTGACTATAACAGAACTTTTGTAGCAGGCAAAACCCCAAGGAAAAACTGTTCACAAAAAAATAAATATATATTCCTCCGCCAGTTCCCTGTATTGTCTATGGCAAGGGAAATTAGATAGCGCCATTAATGGGGGCCTGTTCGGCCTGCCTTTTCCTGTAGTCCACGATCAGCTCCTTTGTCTTGCTCACATTGAGGGAGAGGTTGTTGTCCTGCCACCACACTGCCAGTTCTCTGACCTCCTCCCTGTAGGCCGTCTCATCATTGTCGGTGATCAGGCCTACCACTGTTGTGTCGTCAGCAAACTTAATGATGGTGTTGGAGTCGTGCCTGGCCGTGAAGTCATGAGTGAACAGGGAGTACAGGAGGGGACTAAGTACACACCCCTGAGGGGCCCCAGTGTTGAGACGTGTTGTTGCCTACTCTTACCACCTGGGGGCAGCCCATCAGGAAGTCCAGGATCCAGTTGCAGAGGGAGGTGTTTAGTCCCAGAGTCCTTAGCTTAGTGATGAGCTTCGTGGGCACTATAGTGTTGAAAGCTGAGCTGTAGTCAATGAACAGCATTCTCACACAGGTTTTCATTTTGTCCAGGTGAGAAAGGGCAGTGTGGAGTGCAATTGAGATTGCATCATCTGTGGATCTGTTAGGGCGGTATGCAAATTGGAGTGGGTCTAGGGTGTCCGGGAGGATGCTGTTGTTGTGAGCCATGACCAGTCTTTCAAAGCACTTCATGGCTACAGACGTGAGTGCCACAGGGCGGTAATCATTTAGGCAGGTTACCTTCGCTTCCTTTGGCACAGGAACTATGGTGGTCTGCTTGAAACATGTAGCTATTACAGACCTATATTGGGTTATACACTGAGTGTACAAAATACCTTCTTATTAATATTGAGTTGCACCCACTTTTGCCCACAGAACAGCCTCAATTTGTCGGGGCATGGACTCTACAAGGTGTCGAAAGCGTTCAACAGGGATGCTGCCCCATGTTGACTCTAATGTGTCCCAAAGTTGGGTCAAGTTGGCTGGTAGTGTATCGTTACTCCGAATAGCTGGTTCCACATCACCCTATAGATGCTCAATTGGATTGAGATCTGGGGACTGGGCAGGCCACTGCAGTAAGCTCAATTCACTGTCATGTTTGGAACCATTCCTGGACAAGCCTCGTGGCATGGGGCGTTATCCTGCTGAAAACATACATTTGCAGATGGCTACACTGCTGCCATGAACGGATGCACCTGATTGGCAATGATGTTCAGATGTCCTGTGGAATTAAAACATTGCTCCAATGTTATCAAGGGGCGTAACGTGTGGCCTGAAAACACACCCTACACCACCACCAGCAGACTGGAATGTTGACACACGGCATGATGGATGCATGTACTCATGTTTGTTTTCTCCATACCCTAGTCCTCCCATCAGCGTGAAACAGCAGGAACCACAATTCATCAGCCCAGGCAATGTTTTTCCAGATCTCCAGTGTCCAGTGTTTTCGTTCCTTAGCCTACTACAACCACAGTTTCCTGTTTTTTGCTGAAAGAGGTGGAACTTGTCAGGTCGTCAACTGCCATGCCCCATTCGTGTCAATGTACAACGAGTTGTGTATTCTTTCATGGGTCTTTGGGCACTAATGTTGTACTGGACTGTCCAACTGTAGCCCGTCTGTTGCTCTGCACAATTCGTGTCAGCCTCCTTAGCTCTCTTTCATCTATGACCTGTTGGCTGGATGGTCGGTGGTGGACCATCCTTGATACACACGGGAAACAGTGAAATACCCAGCAGCGTTGCAGTTCTTGACACACTCAAACCGGTGCGCCTGGCACCTAATACCATACCCTGTTCAAAGGCCCATCTTACCATACCCTGTTCAAAGGCACCTACTACCATACCCTGTTCAAAGGCCCATCTTACCATACCCTGTTCAAAGGCCCCTACTACCATACCCTGTTCAAAGGCCCCTACTACCATACCCTGTTCAAAGGCCCCTACTACCATACCCTGTTCAAAGGCCCCTACTACCATACCCTGTTCAAAGGCCCATACTACCATACCCTGTTCAAAGGCCCCTACTACCATACCCTGTTCAAAGGCCCCTACTACCATACCCTGTTCAAAGGCCCCTACTACCATACCCTGGTCAAAGGCACCTACTACCATACCCTGTTCAAAGGCACCTACTACCATACCCTGTTCAAAGACCCCTATTACCATACCCTGTTCAAAGTCACATTAATCTTTTTTCTTCCCGATTCATCCTCTGAATTGCACATATACACAATATATGTCTCAATTGTCTTAAGGTTTAAACATCCTTCTCTAACCTGTCTCCCTTTATCTGCACTTATTGAAGTGCATTTAACAGTGAACATCGATAAGGGACAATAGCTTTCACCTGGATTCACCTGGTAAGTCCTTGTCATTCAAAGAGCATGTCCTAATGTTTTGTACACTCAACGTATAGGGGCCTGATGAGGCTATATAGAGGTCCCACAGCCCCTGGCACACCCTACCTGATGGTCAGTACTTACAGTATCAGTACAACGTTTGGACACACCTACTCATTCCAAGGTTTTACTTTATTTTTTTACTATTTTCTACGTTGTAGAATAATAATGAAGACATCAAAACTATGAAATAACACATATGGAATCATGTAGTAACCCCAAAAAATTGTTAAACAAATCAATATATATTTTATATATTTGAGATTCTTCAAAGTCGACACCCTTTGCCTTGATGACCGGTTTGCACACTTTTGGCATTCTCTCAACCAGCTTCATGAGGTAGTCACCTGGAATGCATTTCAATTAACAGGTATGCCTTGTTAAAAGTTAATTTGTGGAATTTCTTTCTTTCTTAATGAGTTTGGAACTAATCAGTTGTGTTGTGACATGATAAGGGTATATACAGATACATAAGACAGCCCTATTTGATATATATTATGGCAAGAACAGCTCAAATAAGCAAAGAGAAACAACAGTCCATTATTGTACAATTTTTTTTAGGGGGTATATAGCTTTAATATTGCAGTTCAATTGTAGCTTCTATCAATGTAATTGTCTGCATCACTTCAAATCCCCTATATATGTTTTTGCAAATACATACACTACCGTTCAAAAGTTTGGGGTCACTTAGAAATGTCCTTGTTTTTGAAAGAAAAGCACCTTTTTTGTCCATTAATATTGTAAATGACTATTGTAGCTGGAAAAGGCAGATTTTTTAATGGAATATCTACATAGGCTTACAGAGGCCCATTATCAGCAACCATCACTCCTGTGGTTCAATGGCACATTGTGTCAGCTAATCCAGGATTATCATTTTTAAAGGCTAATTGATCATTAGAAAACCTTGTTGCAATTATGTTAGCACAGCTGAAAACTGTTGTTCTGATTAAAGAAACAATAGAACTGGCCTTCTTTAGACTAGTTGAGTATCTGGAGCATCAGCATATGTGGGTTCGATTACAGGCTCAAAATGGCCAGAAACAACATACTTTCTTCTTGTTCTGAGAAATGAAGACTATCCCATACAAGAAATTGCCAAGAAACTGAAGATATCGTACAACGCTGTGTACTACTCCCTTCACAGAACATCGCAACTGTCTCGAACCAGAGTAGAAAGAGGAGTGGGAGGCCCCGGTGCACAACTGAGCAAGAGGACATTAAAGTGTCTAGTTTGAGAAACAGATGCCTCACAAGTCCTCAACTGGCAGCCTCATTAAATAGTACCCGCAAAACACCAGTCTCAACGTCAACAGTGAAGAGGCGACTCCGCGATGCTGGCCTTCTAGGCAGAGTTCCTCTGTCCAGTATGTCAAGTAGAGTAGAGTAGGCCAGAAGGCTAAACTGGAAAACCTAACCTCTATCAAAATAAAAAGATGGCGGTGCTTCAGGGTGTTTATTTACAGAGTGATTTCAGAACAAAAACAACAGTATTGCCATCAAACGTATACCTTATGGGACAGCTAAAAACAATGCTGCCCCATTCACAGCTCAATCCAAAATGCCTCTCTATGAACTGAAAGATGGGCTCCTTTTTGTAGGGCTAGCCCCTCCCCTCAGAACAATTCATCCTAATTAATTGAGCAATTACCAATACAAACCTACATTGTCCATTTAACTAAACATTCTAAAGTATATACATTGCAAAACATTTATGAAACAATATCACAACATAACATTTACAAAATTACATCACTACTGTCAATGTCTTTCAATATGGCCATTTACATTAATGAGCCATTCGGGACAGGCACTACAAGTCAGCCCATTCCCTTAGCTCGGGTCCTTATCCAGCATACCCAGAAGCTACAGAGAGAGAGAGGAACAGAATAAACAAACAACGTGCTCATCCACAACATCGATAAGTATAATAAATGTTGCTTATATTAATTATGAACACTGACATAAGTGTGAAATGTATGTACTAAGACAGAGATGTTAAGTTGTGTGTCGACCCACATTGTTAACTTGTCTGATAACGGAGCAGGGAGAAGTGATGAATGTGTGCGTGTGTTAAAGAACCAAACGCTGCCCGCGGCCAGTGACGGACTTCTACTGTCACACAGTGTCTGTGTTCTTTTGCCCATCTTAATCTTTTCTTTTTATTGGCCAGTCTGAGATATGGATTTTTCTTTTGCAACTCTGCCTAGAAGGCCAGCATCCCGGAGTCGCCTCTTCACTGATGACGTTGAGACTGGTGTTTTGTGGCTCCCGAGTGTGGGAACAAAGTCTGTCCCACGGTTGGGTAAAGAAAGTCTGTAGTCAACTAAGTATGCAGAAGTCATGGGGCAAAAAGCAAAATAGCAAAATATATTACGACTTGGGGATACCTATTGTAAGTTCAGTCACTCGCCCCAACAGTGAGTGTGTGCTGGAGGCGACCGAAATCTCGGAGGGAGGTGTGAGTGTGGTGGGGGTACCTGTAGTAGACAGGGGGAGACAGACCAGGGCAGATGATGAACAGATCGCCAGGTGGAATCCAAGCAGCAGTGCAGCAGGCAATGGGAGTAGGTGTCAGACCCACTTGGGAGAAGCTTTTATTTCTGGAGGCAGATTTCTTGTAGAAAATGCCAGTGATGGTCTTTGAACAGCAGGAGGGGGCTTCAGAGGACACTTCAAAGACTCTTGCCACTTGTTGGGCACAAAGGCCTCGAAGGCCTTTTCCTTCACACCAAAGGAATTTTCCTTCACACCTTAGTGCTAATTGAAGTTGTATCTTGTCTGTCCTTGCAAGCCTGAGAGCCTTAACTCAGCATTCAGTCCCCATAAAGTAAAATATATCATTGTAATGTACTTTTTTTTTTTTTTTTCATTTTCAAAATAGCATCAGACCAAACACTACTCACTCAGTTCCAGGTTGGATGGTGTCCTCAGGTGTCAGGTAAATGGTTGTAAAGGAGTCAGGTGCAAGAGAGCAGATATGGTGTAGCCAACGGAGCCTTTTATTTTGAAGAACCAAAAACACACGGCAAAGTGAACACGAACTAACAATATGGGTTAACATAACCCAGCACAACAGACTACCGTGTGCAATACATGAAACAGAATAAACAATACCACACAAAGACATGAGGGAAACAGAGGGCCAGCCGCCACCGGCCTGAGGAGAGACACATAAAACGAGGGGTTAATGCGGTAATCGGGGGGAAGCTGAAACCTGTAACATACCTCGTTCAGTCTCTTCAGGACTTTAAATGGCCCCATAAACCACGGACCCCGCTTCCGACAGGGCAGGCAGAGGGGCAGGTTCCGGGTCGAGAGCCAGACCCGGTCCCCCGGTGCGAACACCGGGGACTCACTGAGGTGACGGTCAGCTTCTGTCTGACTCTGATGCCAAGGAGCCAGAACTGGCTGATACCCTAACACACATTGGAAGGGGGAGAGGTTAGTGGAGGAGTGGCGGAGTGGCGGAGCGAGTTCTGGGCCATCTCTGCCCAGGGCACGAACTCTGCCCACTCCCCAGGCCGGTCCT
Organism: Oncorhynchus nerka; assembly: GCF_034236695.1. NCBI lineage: Eukaryota > Metazoa > Chordata > Actinopteri > Salmoniformes > Salmonidae > Oncorhynchus > Oncorhynchus nerka. The sequence continues at coordinate 9,065,335 of NC_088408.1, read as the reverse complement.
GGCAATAAGACCTCAGAAACCTACCCACATTCTGGTTAACTCTCTCCACCTGCCCATTACTCTCGGGGTGAAATCCTGAGGTAAGGCTGACCGAGACCCCCTGACGTTCCCTGAACGCCCTCCAGACCCTCGATGTGAACTGGGAAACCGATCATACACTATATCCTCAGGCACCCCATAGTGCTGGAAGACATGCGTAAACAAGGCCTCCGCTGTCTGTAGGGCCGTAGGGAGACCAGGCAAAGGGAGGAGACGGCCGGACTTAGAGAAACGATCCACAACGACCATGATCATGGTGTTTCCCTGTGATGGGGGAAGATCGGTCAGGAAATCGATCGACAGGTGTGACCATGGCCGCTGTGGAACGGGTAAGGGGTGTAACTTACCTCTGGGCAGGTACCTAGGAGCCTTACACTGGGCACACACTGAACAGGAGGAAACATAAAACCTCACGTCCTTAGCCAAAGTGGGCCACCAGTACTTCCTGCTCAGACAGCGCACCTTCCAACCGATACCTGGATGACCAGAGGAGGGTGACGATGGGGCCCAATAGATCAGCCAATCACGGACAGCAGACGGGATGTACATACGCCCAGCGGGACACTGGAGGGGAGCGGGCTCTGTAAGCAACGCCATCTCGATGTCCGCGTCCAGCTCCCACACTACCGGCGCCACTAGGCAGGAGGCCGGGAGTATGGGAGTGGGATCCATGGGCCACTCCTCTGTGTTATTCAGCCTTCACATTCTGCCTTTGTCTGCCTTCACATTCTGGGAAACACAGGGTAAACACAAAACGGGTAAAGAACATGGCCCACCTTGCCTGACAAGGATTCAGTCTCCTCGCTGCCCGGATGTACTCCAGATTGTGGTGGTCAGTCCAGATGAGAAAAGGGTGTTTAGCACCCTCAAGCCAATGTCTCCATGCCTTCAAAGCCTTGACAACAGCCAACAACTCCCGGTCCCCCACGTCATAGTCTCGCATAGCTTCGGTGGCGTTCCCGAGTGCTGAGAAAGCACAGCTCCTATCCCAGCCTCGGACGGGTCCACCTCCACTATGAACGCCAAAGAGGAATCTGGATGGGCCAGCACGGGAGCCGAGGTAAACAGAGCCCTCAGGTGACTAA
>NC_088408.1:9039211-9059211 GCF_034236695.1 Oncorhynchus nerka | reverse complement strand
ACAAGCTGCATAGCTACCTATATACATGTATTTTCTCTGAAGCAATTAGCTAATTACCAGCTGTAACTTAGCTGGCTTGTTAGATCGATCACTGGTCTGCAGTGGTTGAAAAAGTACCCAATTGTCACCCTTGAGTATAGGTAAAGATACCTTAATAGCAAATGACTCAAGTAAAAGTGAAAGTCACCCAGTAAAATACTACTTGAGTAAATGTCTAAAAGTATTTGGTTTTAAATATACTTTAAGTATCAAAAGTAAATGGATAAAATATTCTAAAGTATCAAATGTAAAATTAAAAGTATAAATCATTTAAAATTCCTTATATTAAGCAAACCAGACGAATGTTCGTATACTGTATATTTGACTGAGATACGTGGTTGTCTCACATAGCTATTACATTTACATTTAAGTCATTTAGCAGACGCTCTTATCCAGAGCGACTTACAAATTGGGGTTTATTATGGGTTTATTATGGATCTACTCTTCCTGGGGTTTTATTACGGATCCACATTAGTTCCTGCCAAGGCAGCAGCTACTCTTCCTGGGGTTTATTATGGATCCCCATTAGTTCCTGTCAAGGCAGCAGCTACTCTTCCTGGGGTTTATTATGGATCCCCATTAGTTCCTGCCAAGGCAGCAGCTACTCTTCCTGGGGTTTATTATGGATCCCCATTAGTTCCTGTCAAGGCAGCAGCTACTCTTCCTGGGGTTTATTATGGATCCCCATTAGTTCCTGCCAAGGCAGCAGCTACTCTTCCTGGGGTTTATTATGGATCCCCATTAGTTCCTGCCAAGGCAGCAGCTACTCTTCCTGGGGTTTATTATGGATCCCCATTAGTTCCTGCCAAGGTAGCAGCTACTCTTCCTGGGGTTTATTATGGATCCCCATTAGTTCCTGTCAAGGCAGCAGCTACACTTCTCTTAAAGGTGCAATATAAAAAATAAATAAATCACCATTTCCTGGTTGCTAAAATTCTGTTTGAAGGTGATGTACAAAACAGAAAGTAAAAAGAAGCAAAAAACTAAACTTAAGAATGGGAAGCATAGAAATAGCACACATAGAACATATGTACCGCTTCTTAGACTTGCTTTCAATGAGCTTCAATTCTTGTTAATCTAACTGCACTGTCCAATTTACACTAGCTATTACAGTGAAAGAATACCATGCAATTGTTTGAGGAGAGTGCACAGTTCTGAACTAAAAAATGTATTAATAAACCAATTTGGCACATATGTGCAGTCTTGATACAACATTTTGAACAGAAATGCAATGGTTCATTGGATCAGTCTAAAACTTTGCACATACACTGCTGCCGTCTAGTGGCCAAAATCTAAATTGTGCCTTTGTCATACATTGGCCTTTCTCTTGCATTTAAAAAAACACATGTTTTTTCTCTTTGTATTGTCTTTTACCAAATCCAAATCTAATCTGTTATCCAACAACTTCAAAGTGTTTCCTTTCAAATCGTATCAATAATATGCATATCCTTGCTTCAGGTCCTGATCTACAGGCAGTTAGATTGGGTATGTCATTTTAGGCGAAAATTGAGAAAAAGGGTGTGATCCTTAATTATATTGTACTGAAATTGTAGTTCATTTTCAAAATTCAAAACTAATTTGCAAATAAAATGAATATGTCAATCAACCGTCAGACTATGTATTTAATGTTTTATTATATGTATAATATGTGCTCCAGGTTTGGGGTCAATTCCAATTTAATTTGAAATTCCATTTTAATTATTGAATTCACTCACGAAGTGGAATTCAATATTTGTACATTTCTCAGTTCATGGAATTAATGCATATATTATAATGTTTACTGTATCATTAGTTATAACTAATTTCATTCTGTATTCCTATATTTCCAGTATAGCCAGGCTGTCTTATTTACCTAACATTCCAATTCAGAAGAATTAAATTATCTCTGAATTCAAAACACTGACCTATAATTTTTATTGAATAAGTGGAATTTACAGGGAGAGAGAATTGAATTAGAATTGAATTTGTGAAATTGACCCCAACTCTGACGTGGACATGACTCAGAGCCGATTAGCCAATACACTATACAGGCATTATCAATTGTTCCTCATACATTTTCACCTTTTTTCTCTCCTCAGGTGTTACAAGTCTGCATCATATCTCATTTAAATATACAGCACTATCAAATAAAGAAGCACTTTTGTTTCTTACAACACCATCATATGGTAATAAGTCAAACAATTATATTTTAGACACCCCCCTGGACAGGACGCTAGTCTTTCACAGGGCCTTACCCCAAATCATTCTCCTTAATACTGAGTGCCAAGCAGAGACGCATCAGCTCCCATTTTTTTTTTTTTTGGTATGACTCAGTTGAGGATTGTCGTGTCTGACTTTGCTGGATTAAGTGATATGACATGCTATTCTATAAAATCATTTCTCTGTAATTAATAATACCTGATTGAGCTAATCATGTAAATGTAATTAACTAGAGAGTCGGGGCACCACAAAATAATATTTATAGAGCTGTTATCTTTCGAATAAACTCTTAAAGACCTAGTAATATTTTACATCAATAGCAGTCAACCTTAATAGTCACCTTATTTCAGTCTCATCTGAAAGTTGTAAATCTTCATGAACCCTGGCCAATAAGTTGAATCAGCAATAGAAAATTGGGTTTAATAATGTATTTACTAAATACCTAACTAATCACACAGAATTACATATACACAGAATGAATCATACATTGATTACAAATTATGTCATAAAGTAAAACGTCCCTAGCTGACGGAACGGATATGACAGCTATTTACACAAAGATAAGGGGTTTGGGTTTGAGTGAAAGAGCGGGAAGACTGAAGAACAAAGGGAGAAGCGATGTCTCTATCGGGCTGTAGGCAGCTTCTCTATCGTAAATACAGAATCTTATGCATTCTAAATTACCGCCCATTTGGAAAAGGAAAATGCAATAAATATTTACTCTGAGCTGCGTTTCAATAGGTTGGTGGAAGATGGAAGGCCGTGTTGCCCAACAGAATCCTTTGTCCTTTGAAGAATGTCTCTGATGATGAACGGGATACGTTGTAGTGTTGTTGTTGTGTGGTAGATGGGATACTCTGTCATACCATTCACAACCAAAGCTCACGCTGAGGTTGGCTTAGTTCTGTAGCTGACGTGTTAGACCTTTTCAACGTAAGGACCGTCGTCCTATCGTCCTTAGAACAGAAGGTTACATTCTCGTCAAGGGCTTATATAGTGGAGGGAGAGAAGGGTGTGTTTCATAGTTTATAACCCATGTCTCTTCACAGGGGTAGGCCACTGATTGAGCAGAGCTCTAACCTTATGGACACCCAAATCTCTCATTTGGAAGCTAAAATGACAAATTATTTTCACAAATAATTGTATATTTAAACATTTGTATTGCACAACAATTCCATGTAAATCTGATAACTATAATATGTGGACTTTTCCAGATACCGTTTAGGTCGTCCTGTCATCAGTCATAATGTCTCAAATGACAACCGAACTGACATCATATTCATTAAGTACCAACGCATATTTTCAACTGGTTCTATTACCGAAATATGGTTCCTTTCCCCCCACTTGTTTGATCTTTCCAGACTCTCTATGTTTAACAAAGGTTATTCAAGAGTCCCTCTGTAGAGTCAAGAGAGAGAGAGAGAAGGGAGAAAGGTATTTATGGGGGGGGTCATAAACCTTACCGACAGGCCAACGTCATGACAGGATCGATCTGTCACCATATCAGGGCGGACACTCCATCCACAAGGCTACTGAGTTGGTAATGTGTTTGTTGTGATGACAAGTAATGACTTTACACGTCTATAGTTGACTCCTGATGACTGGCCAGGCCTCTACTGTTGAACTGCAGTAGAGTATTTCATATCAGTGGTGGACTGTCTGTATACAGTAAGTCTCTCAGAACTGGGATCTGAACTTTATACCGTAAAGCATCGAATAAATGATGTCGCTAGATTAATAATTTATTAACGCCAAATTAATGTATGAATGACTGCAATCACTGATGGAATAGCTAAAACACGTTAAGACGTACCATGTAAAACAAAATAGATATCATCTGGAATTTTCATAATCTGTAGTCTTTCCCATGACACTTGGTTACCTTCTACCCTCAGGGTCTTAAGTGTCTCAACTCAGTCCACAGACGTTAGGTTTGAACAAAGCTTTAATTTAACATTGGCTGGCACTTACAGGGGATGAATAACGCAATTGTACTGATCCCCCTGTACAAATCAAACCAAATCAAAGTTTATTTGTCACATGCACCGAATTTTTTATTTATTTTACTAGGCAAGTCAGTTAAGAACAAATTTTTATTTTCAATGACGGTGTAGGAACAGTGGGTTAACTGTCTGTTCAGGGGCAGAACGACAGACAGCTCGGGGATTCGAACTTGCAACCTTTCGGTTACTAGTCCAACGCTCTAACCACTAGACTACCCTGCCGCCCCACAGGTGTAGGACCTTACAGTGAAATGCTTACTTACAGGCTCTAACCAACAGTGCAGAAAAAAGGAATGTGTGTGTGTGTGTGTAGGTAAGTAAAGCAATGAAACAACAGTAAAAATATATTTGAAAATAAGACACAGGTTAGTCAGGCTTATTGAGCCAAATGTCTCAACACGGCCTCTTTCTCTACCTGGAAGCTCAGACCACTGTCTTCTTTCAGGAGGGTTCACCAAGGGCACAGAGTAGCACAGCCTGGCAGCCTCAGAGGGCCAAACCGTTTCATGCTGTTAATGCCATGTCCAATGTGCTCTGTCAGCCAAATACAAGAATGTTATATTTTATTCGACATTTATACTATATTTTATAACCCATTTGCCCTGATCCGGTACCTCTCATCTCATGAAAAATTATTTTAACTGTTTGCAATGTAAAAATTTGAATAAAATCTATTTTTATTAGAATTCAAGTTTCCACCTCTGTAATACTCCTGCTCCCTAAAAAACTTAATGTGAAAATTTACCAGATATTCTAAAAATTGATTCATGTTGATCCGGCACAGGTTTAAGATTTGCGCAACTTTGTCCAAATATTTAAATGAAAAAAGCAAAAAACAAGTGCACTCGATTCAGCTGCCCTGTGAGCCAGGTAGGCGTAGTGTTCCCATTTTATGTTTCTGAAGGTGCAAACCCTGCCTTCCCCAAGGGGCGGGCCCGGAGAGCAAATCAAGAGCACTTTTGGCCTACCACTGGCCAATCGGATGGTTCAGATTACCATGTCTGCAGGCGTAAAAGAAAGGTAAAGCAAAGTTGGTGTTGTGGGATTTCAAAATGTTTGAAACCATGACTACAGAGAAGACTGTTAACGAATACAACAAAGTTGGTACTGTGGGATTTCAAAACGTTTGAAACCATGAGAGAGACTGTCAATGAATACAGTAAAGTTTATACTGTGAGATTTCAAAAACATTTGTATCCTTCAAAACATAATGTGTCCTATCTGTGTATGGACTTTCAAATATTTTAACCAAGCTGACAGTGTTATTACAAGTCTTATTGAAACATTTAGTGAAAGTTTTAAGAAAGTTATAATAAATAAACTCCCAATAACCTAGAATTTCTTTGTTTTTGCAACCAGAGTAAAACGTTCTCAGAACCTCCCTGGAACCAGAGTAAAACGTTCTCAGAACCTCTCTGGAACCAGAGTAAAATGATCTCAGAACCTCTCTAGAACCAGAGTAAAATGTTCTCAGAACCTCCCTGGAACCAGAGTAAAACGTTCTCAGAACCTCTCTAGAACCAGAGTAAAATGTTCTCAGAACCTCTCTAGAACCAGAGTAAAATGTTCTCAGAACCTCCATGGAACCAGAGTAAAATGATCTCAGAACCTCTCTAGAACCAGAGTAAAATGTTCTCAGAACCTCCCTGGAACCAGAGTAAAATGTTCTCAGAACCTCCCTGGAACCAGTGTAAAATGTTCTTAGAACCTCTCTGGAACCAGAGTAAAATGATCTCAGAACCTCTCTAGAACCAGAGTAAAACGTTCTCAGAACCTCCCTGGAACCAGAGTAAAATGTTCTCAGAACCTCCCTGGAACCAGAGTAAAATGTTCTCAGAACCTCCCTGGAACCAGAGTAAAACGTTCTCAGAACCTCCCTGGAACCAGAGTAAAATGTTCCCAGAACCTCTCTAGAACCAGAGTAAAACGTTCTCAGAACCTCTCTAGAACCAGAGTAAAATGTTCTCAGTACCTCTCTAGAACCAGAGTAAAACGTTCTCAGAACCTCCCTGGAACCAGAATAAAACATTCTCAGAACCTCTCTAGAACCAGAGTAAAACGTTCTCAGTACCTCTCTAGAACCAGAGTAAAATGTTCTCAGTACCTCTCTAGAACCAGAGTAAAACGTTCTCAGATCCTCCCTGGAACCAGAGTAAAATGTTCTCAGAACCTCCCTGGAACCAGAGTACAACGTTCTCAGAACCTCCCTGGAACCAGAGTAAAACGTTCTCAGAACCTCCCTGGAACCAGAGTAAAATGATCTCAGAACCTCTCTAGAACCAGAGTAAAATGTCCTCAGAACCTCCCTGCAATCTAAAAATAAACATTCTCAGAACAGTCAAAAATGTCACCTCCAGAACATTTAAAAAAACAAATCAGTTTTACTGGTCAGAAAATGTGTGGCCTTGTTCCCAAAACAAATGTGAAATCAAAAACATACGTTCCCACAACAAAATGTGCTAGTTGTGTGGTGTTGACACATTTACATTTACATTTAAGTCATTTAGCAGACGCTCTTATCCAGAGCGACTTACAAATTGGTGCGTTCACCTTAAGACATCCAGTGGAACAGCCACTTTACAATAGTGCATCTAAATCTTTTAAGGGGGGTGAGAAGGATTACTTTATCCTATCCTAGGTATTCCTTAAAGAGGTGGGGTTCAGGTGTCTCCGGAAGGTGGTGATTGACTCCGCTGTCCTGGCGTCGTGAGGGAGTTTGTTCCACCATTGGGGGGCCAGAGCAGCGAACAGTTTTGACTGGGCTGAGCGGGAACTGTACTTCCTCAGTGGTAGGGAGGCGAGCAGGCCAGAGGTGGATGAACGCAGTGCCCTTGTTTGGGTGTAGGGCCTGATCAGAGCCTGGAGGTACTGAGGTGCCGTTCCCCTCACAGCTCCGTAGGCAAGCACCATGGTCTTGTAGCGGATGCGAGCTTCAACTGGAAGCCAGTGGAGAGAGCGGAGGAGCGGGGTGACGTGAGAGAACTTGGGAAGGTTGAACACCAGACGGGCTGCGGCGTTCTGGATGAGTTGTAGGGGTTTAATGGCACAGGCAGGGAGCCCAGCCAACAGCGAGTTGCAGTAATCCAGACGGGAGATGACAAGTGCCTGGATTAGGACCTGCGCCGCTTCCTGTGTGAGGCAGGGTCGTACTCTGCGGATGTTCTAGAGCATGAACCTACAGGAACGGGCCACCGCCTTGATGTTAGTTGAGAACGACAGGGTGTTGTCCAGGATCACACCAAGGTTCTTAGCGCTCTGGGAGGAGGACACAATGGAGTTGTCAACCGTGATGGCGAGATCATGGAACGGGCAGTCCTTCCCGGGAGGAAGAGCAGCTCCGTCTTGCCGAGGTTCAGCTTGAGGTGGTGATCCGTCATCCACACTGATATGTCTGCCAGACATGCAGAGATGCGATTCGCCACCTGGTCATCAGAAGGGGAAAGGAGAAGATTAATTGTGTGTCGTCTGCATAGCAATGATAGGAGAGACCATGTGAGGTTATGACAGAGCCAAGTGACTTGGTGTATAGCGAGAATAGGAGAGGGCCTAGAACAGAGCCCTGGGGGACGCCAGTGGTGAGAGCGCGTGGTGAGGAGACAGATTCTCGCCACGCCACCTGGTAGGAGCGACCTGTCAGGTAGGACGCAATCCAAGCGTGGGCCGCGCCGGAGATGCCCAACTCGGAGAGGGTGGAGAGGAGGATCTGATGGTTCACAGTATCGAAGGCAGCCGATAGGTCTAGAAGGATGAGAGCAGAGGAGAGAGAGTTAGCTTTAGCAGTGCGGAGCGCCTCCGTGATACAGAGAAGAGCAGTCTCAGTTGAATGACTAGTCTTGAAACCTGACTGATTTGGATCAAGAAGGTCATTCTGAGAGAGATAGCGGGAGAGCTGGCCAAGGACGGCACGTTCAAGAGTTTTGGAGAGAAAAGAAAGAAGGGATACTGGTCTGTAGTTGTTGACATCGGAGGGATCGAGTGTAGGTTTTTTCAGAAGGGGTGCAACTCTCGCTCTCTTGAAGACAGGAAGGGACGTAGCCAGCGGTCAGGGATGAGTTGATGAGCGAGGTGAGGTAAGGAGAAGGTCTCCGGAAATGGTCTGGAGAAGAGAGGAGGGGATAGGGTCAAGCGGGCAGGTTGTTGGGCGGCCGGCCGTCACAAGACGCGAGATTTCATCTGGAGAGAGAGGGAGAAAGAGGTCAGAGCACAGGGTAGTGCAGTGTGAGCAGAACCAGCGGTGTCGTTTGACTTAGCAAACGAGGATCGGATGTCGTCGACCTTCTTTTCAAAATGGTTGACGAAGTCATCTGCAGAGAGGGAGGAGGGGGAGGGGAGGAGGATTCAGGAGGGAGGAGAAGATGGCAAAGAGCTTCCTAGGGTTAGAGGCAGATGCTTGGAATTTAGAGTGGTAGAAAGTGGCTTTAGCAGCAGAGACAGAAGAGGAAAATGTAGAGAGGAGGGAGTGAAAGGATGCCAGGTCCGCAGGGAGGCGAGTTTTCCTCCATTTACGCTCGGCTGCCCGGAGCCCTGTTCTGTGAGCTCGCAATGAGTCGTCGAGCCACGGAGCGGGAGGGGAGGACCGAGCCGGCCTGGAGGATAGGGGACATAGAGAGTCAAAGGATGCAGAAAGGGAGGAGAGGAGGGTTGAGGAGGCAGAATCAGGAGATAGGTTGGAGAAGGTTTGAGCAGAGGGAAGAGATGATAGGATGGAAGAGGAGAGAGTGGCGGGGAGAGAGAGCGAAGGTTGGGACGGTGCGATACCATCCGAGTAGGGGCAGTGTGGGAAGTGTTGGATGAGAGCGAGAGGGAAAAGGATGATACAAGGTAGTGGTCGGAGACTTGGAGGGAGTTGCAATGAGGTTAGTGGAAGAACAGCATCTAGTAAAGATGAGGTCGAGCGTATTGCCTGCCTTGTGAGTAGGGGGGGAAGGTGAGAGGGTGAGGTCAAAAGAGGAGAGGAGTGGAAAGAAGGAGGCAGAGAGGAATGAGTCAAAGGTAGACGTGGGGAGGTTAAAGTCGCCCAGAACTGTGAGAGGTGAGCCGTCCTCAGGAAAGGAGCTTATCAAGGCATCAAGCTCATTGATGAACTCTCCGAGGGAACCTGGAGGGCGATAAATGATAAGGATGTTAAGCTTGAAAGGGCTGGTAACTGTGACAGCATGGAATTCAAAGGAGGCGATAGACAGATGGGTAAGGGGAGAAAGAGAGAATGACCACTTGGGAGAGATGAGGATCCCGGTGCCACCACCCCGCTGACCAGAAGCTCTCGGGGTGCGAGAACACGTGGGCGGACGAAGAGAGAGCAGTAGGAGTAGCAGTGTTATCTGTGGTGATCCATGTTTCCGTCAGTGCCAAGAAGTCGAGGGACTGGAGGGAGGCATAGGCTGAGATGAACTCTGCCTTGTTGGCCGCAGATCGGCAGTTCCAGAGGCTACCGGAGACCTGGAACTCCACGTGGGTCGTGCGCGCTGGGACCACCAGATTAGGTGGCGCGCCACGCGGTGTGGAGCGTTTGTATGGTCTGTGCAGAGAGGAGAGAACAGGGATAGACAGACACATAGTTGACAGGCTACAGAAGAGGCTACGCTAATGCAAAGGACATTGGAATGACAAGTGGACTACACGTCTCGAATGTTCAGAAAGTTAAGCTTACGTAGCAAGAATCTTATTGACTAAAATGATTAAAATGATACAGTACTGCTGAAGTAGGCTAGCTGGCAGTGGCTGCGTTGTTGACTTTGTAGGCTAGCTGGCAGTGGCTGCGTTGTTGGCACTACACTAATCAAGTCGTTCCGTTGAGTGTGATAGTTTCTACAGTGCTGCTATTCGGGGGCTAGCTGGCTAGCTAGCAGTGTTGATTGCGTTACGTTGCGTTAAAAGAACGACAATAGCTGGCTAGCTAACCTAGAAAATCGCTCTAGACTACACAATTATCTTTGATACAGAGACGGCTATGTAGCTAGCTATGTTGACAGGTAGACATCTTTCATGGCTGCTTGACCCACATGTCTGATTGGCAGCCGAGAGGTAAACCCCACAGTGTCTGTGTCTGTAAGCACCACAGGCTGTGGGTTTCTCTGTTTCTGTCTCTGTCTCTCTCACTGGGCCCCCCTCTCTCTCTCTCTCTCTACTCTTTTTCTGTCTCTGTCTCTCTCACTGGGCCCCCTCTCTCTCTCTCTCTCTCTCTCTATTCTTTTTCTGTCTCTGTCTCTCTCACTGGGCCCCCCTCTCTCTCTCTCTCTCTACTCTTTTTCTGTCTCTGTCTCTCTCACTAGGCCCCCTCTCTCTCTCTCTCTCTACTATTTTTCTGTCTCTGTCTCTCTCACTGGGCCCCCTCTCTCTCTCTCTCTCTCTCGCTCTACTCTTTTTCTGTCTCTGTCTCTCTCACTGGGCCCCCCTCTCTCTCTCTCTCTCTCTCTACTCTTTTTCTGTCTCTGTCTCTCTCACTGGGCCCCCCTCTCTCTCTGTCTCTCTTTCTCTCTCTCTCTCTCTCTGGTATCAGGCTGTGATGTGGTCTAGTCTGAACAGAACTGAACTCTCTCTCTCTCCACCACTGACTCTTTCCAGGAATAGATTGTTCCTCAGATATATCCAACTGGTCTCTTGAGGGGAACAAGAAGACCGAATAGCAAAATACTAAGACAGTATATCTCAGAATGTTTTCCATGTCCTCTCATATTTTTGGAACATTTTACCCACCCATCCCATACAAATGGTAGCCTAACTCCTTGCTATTTCTGTCAACTATGACTTTTCTGCTTCACATGACACATGATGAAACCTTAGAAGCCTGACTAACACCCCACCTTCCTTCTAACCCTCCTTACCTCTTCACAGCTTTGTGAGTACTCAATCTGAGTGGCAGTGACCATGGCAACGAGGCAGCTCTCCGTGCCCCCCTTCCCACTGGGCAGTGTTTAGTCGCAGTTTAAAGTGTTTGAGAGTAATTGGGTCGCGTGAAAGGAGGGAAGAGGAGAGAGGTAGTTCGATGGTTGGTGAACCAGGCTTGAGTGATGAGTGACCTTTTTTTTTTAACTAGGCAAGTTAGTTAATAAGATGCCTAGGCTTTAGCTCAGCTGGCTAATACAGTCTTTTGAAGCACACAGGTGACCCGAGTTTGAACCCCGGCTGGTCACACATGACTGAGTTTCAGTACTCTTATCATCAGGGATGTAACTGATTACAAAAAAACGAATCCATTACATTACCAATCAAATCAATCAATCAATCAATAAATCAATGAAATGTATTTATAAAGCCCTTCTTACATCAGCTGATATCTCAAAGTGCTGTACAGAAACCCAGCCTAAAACCCCAAACAGCAAGCGATACAGGTGGACCAGCAAAATTATTGTAATCAGATTACAGATACTTTTGAAAAACTAGACGACTACCTTCTAGGATTACTTTTAAATTCAGAAATAATTACTACATGACATCTTTCTGTTTAATAAATTACATTTAAATCAGCATTGAAAAAAGAGGTGCATGTTTAAGTTTGCTCCACCTGAGTGAGTCTGACCACCAATCAGAGACCACTATGATGACACACCAAATGATGACCACCAATCAGAGACCATTATGATGACACACCAAATGCTGACCACCAATCAGAGACCACTATGATGACCACTAATCAGAGACCACTATGATGACACACCAGATGATGACCACCAATCAGAGACCACTATGACGACACACCAGATGATGACCACCAATCAGAGACCACTATGACGACACACCAGATGATGACCACCAATCAGAGACCATTATGATGACACACCAAATGATGACCACCAATCAGAGACCACAATGACACTGCTGCTCTCTCAGTGATGTGAATCACACTGCTGCTCTATCAGTGATGTGAATCACACTGCTGCTCTCTCAGTGATGTGAATCACACTGCTGCTCTCTCAGTGATGTGAATCACACTGCTGCTCTCTCAGTGATGTGAATCACACTGCTGCTCTCTCAGTGATGTGAATCACACTGCTGCTCTCTCAGTGATGTGAATCACACTGCTGCTCTCTCAGTGATGTGAATCACACTGCTGCTCTCTCAGTGATGTGAATCACACTGCTGCTCTCTCAGTGATGTGAATCACACTGCTGCTCTCTCAATTATTTGTGCCTTAAATGTGCATTTTATCCACATAACGGTTGAATTGAAGAAGTGTAGGCCAAGCTGCCTATCAATCAGCTCTGTATATAATCGTTTGAGTGAGTTCCTCCCTAAATTGAGCTCCACATTCTGTGAATAACAAGTTTAATTTTTAAGAAGACCACGAGTTATAAGGCTTTTCCTGTTCAATGTAATCCGTGCTGATTATGTCCTAATGGACATACAGTATTCTTGATCACACACATTTAATAAACTTCAACACTTGCAAATGATCGATATATGTCAAAGTGTCACCCACAGAGATCCTATTCAATGAATTAAGTATCGTAATTCCTAATTCTATAGTGTCACCAACAAAAAACATAAACAGTAGTCTTTACAGCAACACATGGCATACATTTTTCAAGTCATAAAAATATCACAAATTCCATGAGAGCAGCAAGTCCAATCGGTCCTCCACGACTAAAACATAAACAGAACAAGTCCAATCGGTCCTCCACGACTAAAACATAAACAGAACAAGTCCAATCGGTCCTCCACGACTAAAACATAAACAGAACAAGTCCAATCGGTCCTCCACGACTAAAACATAAACAGAACAAGTCCAATCGGTCCTCCACGACTAAAACATAAACAGAACATGAAGAAGTCCTTTGTTTTGGTTTTTGTGTTCAGGTAAAAACAATTAGACAAATCTACATTTCCATATTTACCAAGTCCTATTCTTGAAGATCGAGGAGTATTACATTCATTGAAATGACTGGATATCTGACAGACTTGTTTTTTAATATAAATATACATGTATAACCTAATCATTGTATCATCTGAATTGAAGTAGAAGCCAATGGGTAACAAGAATACATTTACTCATAAAGTAAAATGCAACATCTGTTTACAGGAAGCTATGTAAACACTAACATCTGTTTACAGGAAGCTATGTAAACACTAACATCTGTTTACAGGAAGCTATGTCAACACTAACATCTGTTTACAGGAAGCTATGTAAACACTAACATCTGTTTACAGGAAGCTATGTAAACACTAACATCTGTTTACAGGAAGCTATGTCAACACTAATATCTGTTTACAGGAAGCTATGTCAACACTAACATCTGTTTACAGGAAGCTATGTAAACACTAACATCTGTTTACAGGAAGCTATGTAAACACGAACATCTGTTTACAGGAAGCTATGTAAACACGAACATCTGTTTACAGGAAGCTATGTAAACACGAACATCTGTTTACAGGAAGCTATGTAAACACTAACATCTGTTTACAGGAAGCTATGTAAACACTAACATCTGTTTACAGGAAGCTATGTCAACACTAACATCTGTTTACAGGAAGCTATGTAAACACTAACATCTGTTTACAGGAAGCTATGTCAACACTAACATCTGTTTACAGGAAGCTATGTAAACACTAACATCTGTTTACAGGAAGCTATGTAAACACTAACATCTGTTTACAGGAAGCTATGTAAACACTAACATCTGTTTACAGGAAGCTATGTAAACACTAACATCTGTTTACAGGAAGCTATGTAAACACTAACATCTGTTTACAGGAAGCTATGTAAACACTAACATCTGTTTACAGGAAGCTATGTCAACACTAACATCTGTTTACAGGAAGCTATGTAAACACTAACATCTGTTTACAGGAAGCTATGTAAACACGAACATCTGTTTACAGGAAGCTATGTAAACACTAACATCTGTTTACAGGAAGCTATGTAAACACTAACATCTGTTTACAGGAAGCTATGTCAACACTAACATCTGTTTACAGGAAGCTATGTAAACACTAACATCTGTTTACAGGAAGCTATGTCAACACTAACATCTGTTTACAGGAAGCTATGTAAACACTAACATCTGTTTACAGGAAGCTATGTAAACACTAACATCTGTTTACAGGAAGCTATGTAAACACTAACATCTGTTTACAGGAAGCTAGGTCAACACTAACATCTGTTTACAGGAAGCTATGTAAACACTTACATCTGTTTACAGGAAGCTATGTAAACACGAACATCTGTTTACAGGAAGCTAGGTCAACACTAACATCTGTTTACAGGAAGCTATGTAAACACTAACATCTGTTTACAGGAAGCTATGTAAACACGAACATCTGTTTACAGGAAGCTATGTCAACACTAACATCTGTTTACAGGAAGCTATGTAAACACTAACATCTGTTTACAGGAAGCTATGTAAACACTAACATCTGTTTACAGGAAGCTAGGTCAACACTAACATCTGTTTACAGGAAGCTATGTAAACACTTACATCTGTTTACAGGAAGCTATGTAAACACGAACATCTGTTTACAGGAAGCTAGGTCAACACTAACATCTGTTTACAGGAAGCTATGTAAACACTAACATCTGTTTACAGGAAGCTATGTCAACACTAACATCTGTTTACAGGAAGCTATGTAAACACTAACATCTGTTTACAGGAAGCTATGTAAACACTAACATCTGTTTACAGGAAGCTATGTAAACACTAACATCTGTTTACAGGAAGCTATGTAAACACTAACATCTGTTTACAGGAAGCTATGTAAACACTAACATCTGTTTACAGGAAGCTATGTAAACACTAACATCTGTTTACAGGAAGCTATGTAAACACTAACATCTGTTTACAGGAAGCTATGTAAACACTAACATCTGTTTACAGGAAGCTAGGTAAACACTAACATCTGTTTACAGGAAGCTATGTCAACACTAACATCTGTTTACAGGAAGCTATGTAAACACTAACATCTGTTTACAGGAAGCTATGTAAACACGAACATCTGTTTACAGGAAGCTATGTCAACACTAACATCTGTTTACAGGAAGCTATGTAAACACTAACATCTGTTTACAGGAAGCTATGTAAACACTAACATCTGTTTACAGGAAGCTAGGTCAACACTAACATCTGTTTACAGGAAGCTATGTAAACACTTACATCTGTTTACAGGAAGCTATGTAAACACTAACATCTGTTTACAGGAAGCTAGGTCAACACTAACATCTGTTTACAGGAAGCTATGTAAACACTTACATCTGTTTACAGGAAGCTATGTAAACACGAACATCTGTTTACAGGAAGCTAGGTCAACACTAACATCTGTTTACAGGAAGCTATGTAAACACTAACATCTGTTTACAGGAAGCTATGTAAACACGAACATCTGTTTACAGGAAGCTATGTCAACACTAACATCTGTTTACAGGAAGCTATGTAAACACTAACATCTGTTTACAGGAAGCTATGTAAACACTAACATCTGTTTACAGGAAGCTAGGTCAACACTAACATCTGTTTACAGGAAGCTATGTAAACACTTACATCTGTTTACAGGAAGCTATGTAAACACGAACATCTGTTTACAGGAAGCTAGGTCAACACTAACATCTGTTTACAGGAAGCTATGTAAACACTAACATCTGTTTACAGGAAGCTATGTCAACACTAACATCTGTTTACAGGAAGCTATGTAAACACTAACATCTGTTTACAGGAAGCTATGTAAACACTAACATCTGTTTACAGGAAGCTATGTAAACACTAACATCTGTTTACAGGAAGCTATGTAAACACTAACATCTGTTTACAGGAAGCTATGTAAACACTAACATCTGTTTACAGGAAGCTATGTAAACACTAACATCTGTTTACAGGAAGCTAGGTCAACACTAACATCTGTTTACAGGAAGCTATGTAAACACTTACATCTGTTTACAGGAAGCTATGTAAACACTAACATCTGTTTACAGGAAGCTATGTAAACACGAACATGGATTTACCCTGCAGAAAAAAATGCCTCTTATTTTTATATATATATTTTTTAAACCAGGCAAGTCAGTTAAGAAGCAATTCTTATTTAGAATGACAGCCTAGGATCAGTGGGTTAACTGCCTTGTTCAGGGGCAGAATGACAGATTTTGACCTTGTCAACTCAGGGATTACGATCTAGCAACCTTTCGGTTACTGGCCCAACGCTCTAACCACTAGGCTGCCTGCCGCCACCTCCTTAAAAGGGAAAGTCATCTGAAAGTAATTAGGTCACGTTACTGCGTTTGGCTTAATCCAAAAGTTAGGTTACTGAGTACAATTATGGACACTAGTAACTAGTAACTATATTTGGAAAGTAAATTGCCTAGCCCTATCCATCATCAAGTGCCCCTCAAATTCAAAGTAAGGCTTTCAAATAATGTCAGCAGCCGGTGATATCTGTAGAGCCAGCAGTGGTACTGTACACTACACCTGATACAACTTAACTTGATTGGTAGATCGGATCCAAGCGGATCGTTCTTCCCTGAATCGTGGCCAGTAAACAGTGTTGTAACTGAGTAGCATAAGCCTATCAGTGTGTGTGTGTGTGTTTGTTTCTGTGTGTGTTTCTGTGTGTGTGTGTGTGTGTGTGTGTGTGTGTGTGTGTGTTTCTGTGTGTGTGTGTGTGTTTCTGTGTGTGTGTGTGTGTGTGTGTGTGTGTGTGTGTGTGTTGTTTCTGTGTGTGTGTGTGTGTGTGTGTGTGTTTTCTGTGTGTGTGTGTGTGTGTGTTTCTATGTGTGTGTGTGTGTTTCTCTGTGTGTTTGTGTGTGTGTGTGTGTGTCTACAGAGACAGTCAGTTGGATGTCCTGAGAAAGGAGCAACCTGTCACATTACACTACCAACATCAATAACAACATCATGAACAGTGTCAGACCATGCCAGGAGTGTGTCAGGTGTCGAGGTGACACAAAAGGCCAGCCAGGTGTGTGTGTGTGTGTGTGTGACATCGTGCCCTGCCTCTAGAACCTAGAGAGTGATGCGGCTTGGCATTGCCATCTGACAATAAGCGATAAGCATTCGGAATAGACTGTCAAAACGCTAACAGTTTTGTTTCTGGTGTAACATGGCTTCTTTGGCATCTAAACAGGTGATTGTTACACATAATGGGGATATGAGTACATTTAGGAAAACTCTATATCAGTGTGTAACACCCATTTCATCTCAAAGTAGATAACTTTATCAACTGGTTTGCCTGACAAACATCATAAGCAAGGGTGTTTGTAGGATCAGCAAAGAGTTGTTGGCCGTTTGTTCCTTAATATCTCTTTAAACATCAACACGACTAAGGCCCTGGGTGGGATACAATGGTGTGAAATGGGATCCTGCGGAGGGACAGGGGTCTTTCCAACCAGCAGAGTAATAACACTGCAGTGTTTCCAGGGCAGATGGTGTGAAATGGGATCCTGTGGAGGGACAGGGGTCTTTCCAACCAGCAGAGTAATAACACTGCAGTGTTTCCAGGGCAGATGGTGTGAAATGGGATCCTGCGGAGGGACAGGGGTCTTTCCAACCAGCAGAGTAATAACACTGCAGTGTTTCCAGGGCAGATGGTGTGAAATGGGATCCTGTGGAGGGACATGGGTCTTTCCAACCAGCAGAGTAATAACACTGCAGTGGTTCCAGGGCAGATGGTGTGAAATGGGATCCTGCGGAGGGACAGGGGTCTTTCCAACCAGCAGAGTAATAACACTGCAGTGTTTCCAGGCCAGATGGATTTGTTTTTATTTTTTTCAAGCCAGGGTTGAACAGGCAGAAGACAGAGATAGGGATGAGAGGAGGAGGGAAAATGAGAGGAGAGAGGAAGGAAGAGAGGGGAGAGGGAGGAGTAGAGGAGAGAAGAGACCGAGGGAGGAAGAGAGGGAGGAGTAGAGGAGAGAAGAGAGGGAAGAGGAGAGGAGAGCAGAGAGGGAGGAAGAGAGGGAGGAGTAGAGGAGAGGAGAGACAGAGGGAGGAAGAGAGGGAGGAGTAGAGGAGAGAGGGAGGAAGAGAGGGAGGAGTAGAGGAGAGGAGAGAGGCAAGAGTAGAGGAGAGGAGAGAGGCAAGAGTAGAGGAGAGGAGAGGGAGGGAGGAAGAGAGGGAGGAGTAGAGGAGAGAGGGAGGAAGAGAGGGAGAACTCCAGTAGAGGAGAGAGGGAGGAAGAGAGGGAGTTGTAGAGTAGAGAAGAGAGGGAGTAGAGGAGAGAGAGGGAGTAGAGAGAAGAGAGGGGAGAGAGAGAGAGAGAGGGAGGAAGAGAGGAGAGAGGGAGGAAGAGAGGAGAGAGGGAGGAAGAGAAGACAGAGGGAGGTGAGAGAGGGAGGAAGAGAAGAGAGAGGGAGGGAGGAAGAGAGAGGGAGGAAGAGAGAGGGAGGAAGAGGACAGAGGGAGGAAGTGAGGACAGAGGGAGGAAGAGAGGAGAGAGGGAGGTGAGAGGAGAGAGGGAGGAGGAGAGGAGAGAGGGAGGTGAAAGAGAGGGAGGAAGAGAGGGAGGAAGAGAGGGAGGAGGAGAGGCGAGGGGAGAGCTGGCCCATGCAGCCAGATAATAGACATAGATAGTATCAATCACCTGACACCATTCACACCATTATGTAAAGACTCAATAGCGCATCGAAGCCAAATGAAGTCGGTTAAGATGGTGTCTCACGGATATGGACGTCTGTCCATATCCTGAAGATGTTGTGAAATACCTGGCCACTAGTGGCAACAGTGAGAGCTATAACCATCCCATGTCTCTGGATCCGAATGTCATGCATTCATTTCCCAGTGGTAGACACTTATTTAGTATTTTTTTGTTTTTACCCTATCCCAAACCTTAACCCTTAAATCAAATCAAGTCAAGCTTGATTTATACAGCACATCTCAGACATGGAATGCAACGCAATGTCCTCTACAGGAAAAAAACAAAACAATTTAAAAAACTTTTGGAAAATAAGCGCTGAAATAATTCCTACACAACAAACATAAGATCAAAAAAACTAAACAACGACACAAACGGAACAACTAAAAAAGCACCCAAAGGAAAAGCTAAGCTAAAAAGATGTGTTTTAAGATCTTTTAAATACTCATGTCCACAGTTTCATCCCCCCTCGGGTTCTCTGGCAGGCAATTCCAGAGGCTGGGGGCATAACAAACTTAAAAACACTATGACATTTGACCTTTGGAGAACTGTGGATAAAGGTCAGCATCTGAAGTCAACTTGGTAAAACCGTAAGATTCTGTTGCAGTTTGAGCTACTCCAAGATGTGGCGTTGCTCAGTGCTGCCTCCTCTCAGTGACTAACTCAAGTTGAAGGCCGACCGGGGTACCACAGGTTGCTATCAGCAACTAAATTATCCTTAATTTAATTATCCTTAATTATATGTGTGGTTAAAAAAAAAGAACATCTGTCCCAGGACATACATCTTGTGTATTGGAAACAATTATTGGTACCATATTTGCCTTCGAAACATTTTAATTACACAAAGTTTGACAATGTTTTCATTCACTATAATGGGGGATTCCATTTTCTGCTAATAAAGCCTGCAGTACCGCAGTCGGCCTTGAGGGGCAGTGGTTCTCCCCTGGTGTGTCAGTATGTGTCCATACTTAAACATGTGTGTGTGTGTGTAGCTGACCCATGTTTATGTCTACACCAGGTAATCTGACTCAGCAGTGTAACTGGAGCCTGTACACTCCCACCTGAGCGTTTCATTATTTAAGGTGCTTTTTGGCTGAAAACCTGATCACCTCCAGGATCTATTATATCTACCTACCTCCTACCTCCTACCACCAGCGCCCCCCCGCTCGCCCCTGCTGCACCCACTCGCCACTGGTTTCCCCGCTGCTT